>NW_009627466.1:0-20523 GCF_000690535.1 Cariama cristata | reverse complement strand
CTGTGTCCGGCACAGGGCAGCCCCGGCCTGGCCTCTCCTCGCAGAAGCCACCCTGCAGCCCCCACCCCCCGCCTCCTTGCCACCTACACCCAGTACCGGAGGCAAACAGAATGGTTCTTTTCCCCGTAGTTTTTCATTTCAATTTCTTGCACTGCTTTGAAACTTCATTTTACATTATTTGGAATTTATACTTTTTTTTTAACTGTTTCACTACTGAATTGTATCTAGATATTCAGATACAACACTTCACTTTGCCCTAAAGGTTTCTACATCCAGACCCCACTGTCCCCAAAGGTGTTTTAAAAAGCTGAGTGAAGATTTACATGACACAACAATTATGTGATTTTTTGTTATTGATGACAGTGCCTTACACTGAAACATTTCTGCCGTTATTAAGCAAATCATATTATAAAAATATAATATTACTATGGCAAGTCAGCAGAAACTTCTTCAAGAAATGTAGATTTAAGTATCGCCTCACAAGTACTTATTTCAGTAAATGAAGAGCACCCTGAAGACCTTCTATGTGTACGAGTATACAGAGACTACTCAGCAGAACTCAAGGGCGTTAGCCACACTGAAATGTCAGTCTTGCAAAGCTTTCTGCATGAGGCACAAGGTAGTTGGGATTCTGACAAAGGGGTTTAGAAACCATAACATGTTCTCTGCAAAACATAGAGAGTCTATTGCCTTTAGCACCGCACAATCCTTACTGACATAAAGTAATTCCATGTAAAGATGGTAATCAGGTCCCTGACTGGCTTATTTACTTGCCTCTGGAAGGAGACTGAAAAATTCTGCCAGCCTGCTGAGCCAAGATTTGCCCGAACTTTAAAAAAAAAAGAAGTGCAGCAATTAGAGTGCAAATCTTTAAGCTTCTGAACTTGAGATTCACTTTCTGCGAGTATCTGTGCAAGTATATCTCACTCAGCTGTTCACAGATACGAAGACTTAAAGAGGCATAAGCGAGATAAAAGAAAAATAAGTTTTAAATTTGAATATTCAAAAAGTATGGTGTCTGTAGCCATCCACCTCAATTATGGGTAAATGGTCCACCATTGGAAATCTAGGCATGCTAACCCCCCCCCAAAAAAAAAAAAAAATTTGCTGTTATGAAAGGTGGAATAGCCTTTTTCTAGCTTATAAGAGGCAGCTGTCAAAAAGTCACCTCTCTATGAGGAGAGAAATTCCTTTTTTACAAGTTTTAAAGCAGAACAAATCGTCATTGCACTCCATTATCTAGAGGATCCGTTGCTTCACAATCCTTTTAAATGCCTAGGTGAGATTATGTCACCTTTCTGAATCAGTTCAGTCAACATATAACACTCTGAAGAGTATAACGCTATGCTATATGGAAAAGATGGAATAAAACCTGAAAATGTCACAATGTCAAATTTGTGATTATATGAGTCATTCTCATTGAGAAAGAACCACATTTACCACCTCAGAAAGAGCTCTTGAGAAACACAGCTATACTTGTCATATGACGAAATGACAGGCAATCTACAATTCCCTATCAGTAAGTGCTATTTATAAGGTCATTTAGTGTGAGTTACCATTTACACCTAGACCAGCGTCAGATTTAATTTAGATATTACTTACCACTGGCTATGTTTGCATGTCCTATGTGCATGGCAGCTAAGTCTAGCTGACCCAAACCCAGCATGTCAAGTTTCATAACTGCTTGCTATAAAGAAAATAAACTCTAATCTTAAGAATTTCCAAGTTAAACACAGAAGCAAGAAAAACTACCAAATGGGAGAATGAACTCTGGTAGATCACTTGTTTCTTTCTAGAGAGTATTTGCTTATTAGATCATCCTTGAAAGTTTGTCATCTAAGAAATGATCTACCTGATCTCAATAAAAACCAATACAACTTGCCAATTTACAGAAGTGCAAGCTTCCTACCCCAAAGACTGATGATCTCTTCAAGATGCTCATAAGCCTCACTATGCTCAACATTAGGAATGAGAAGTTTTCTCTGAAATTCCTGTGACCTACTGTTAATATATTCACTGAGATGACCCAAGAATGGAACTGTAATTAATGTCTGAAGTTTGGCATGCTAGATAATTCTACAAGTGACAGATTCTTGCACATCTTTCTTGCTTTGATTTAGATACAACTGCTCATCGTTATGCACTTCATTTCAGACCTCAGGAAAATCTGTATTCCTGTTAATGAATGCATTTATATTTATATTCATAATGCCCTTCCTTCTGTCTCTTCAGAGCTTTTTTTTTTTTCCTGTCTTTTGCTTGGTTGCCATTGCCACCAAAGAACTATTAAGGCTTAAGAAATTATAAAGTCATATTTACACTTCTTATGATTTAACTCTATTCATCATTAGCCTTTTTTTTTTTGCCATGTTAATTACTTGAAATGCTTATAAAGTAATGATTGGATGTTTATTATTCAATTACTATTCATTGGTATCCTCACAAAAACTGGACAAATACCTTCTTGACCATAACATCACTGTAGTATCTCCCGTCAAAAATCAGTCACCTATGACTAATGAGTGTAAGATGCCAATAATGAAATTCAATACATCATAGATATGAGACCAAGAGGCCTCTGAGTTGATTATTTTTTGCAAATATCTATATTAGATGATAATCAATGGTGCATCACCTTCAAATTGCTAACGGATCAGTAGCAAAGATCACAGAGAGGTATCCAGAAATGTCTTTGAATCTGTGATATGAAATAAAAAGATAGCTAATATAAAATAAAGTTCAGGCTGTTCAAACTAACTACCCCATTCTTTCTACATCCAGAAGACTGAAAAAAGATCAGCATATTTCTTGGTTATGGTAACAGCTTTTAAGTATAAAAAGATGCTGAAACTAGTAAAACAGAACGATTACTCATTTGGGTACAAGCCCAAAAAAATGTAACTAGAGGTAAAAATTTGAATGAAGAGATTCAGAATTTGTAACATTCGCATGCCAGCTCAAGTTAATTATCATTTCAATAATGATAAAACAGATTAGTAGCTGGTGCTTTTCGATAAAGGCATGGATTAAGGATAACTAAACCAAATTTAGTAATCACAACAAAGATTGAAGTGCACCTCTAGTTTAATGTAACATATAAGCAGCAAACAGAAATCCAGTGTGCCATTAAATACATAAAAACATTAATCTGTATATGTTTGTGATATTTCTGTTTTTCTTCATTCCCTTTACTTTCAGAGTTTGCTTCAAGTTTATATGAAACTTTAAAGGGTGGGAGACACTTCGAGCTGCTCTTCAAATATGCTCCAGTGCATGTTCTGCATAAAAACCCGAACCTCATTGCAGTGAGGGATAAATATCTTAATCCTCAAGCTACATAAAATTAATGTAATTGCTTGTGTCGTAAGGTACTATCTGGGACAAATTCATGTGGCAGCATCTTCCCTAAGTAAGCAGCATTTGTGAAGGACATTTCCAATGAAGACTAGGTAAATGGAATAACCTCCGGGTAGCAAATCATTACTGATGACCTGGATATTCCTTCCATGGGCATTTTGTCCATAATCACAAACATAATTATAACAACTTTGTTCTTCCCTGGCTCTCAACTTGGTCCTCTAACTACAAGGTTGTGACAAGAATCACCTCTGTAACCAAGTCACTGCATATAGGACTTCTGATGGGTGTGGGAATAAGAGATATTTTCCAGTAAGCAAAAATGTGCAGTAATGTAAAATTCTATTTTTTTTTTCCTCAATGCTACATGCAGGGTGTAAGCCTATGTAGGTCAGTTAACCTATCGGGACAGAGGGTCTTGCAACTTAGTTCTTCAGTTTGACACTGCTGTACACCATTAAGGACTGAAAATCACTGCCATTCAAAGGCTAGGCTTAGAAACAAAGCCATTGCTGATATGAATACATTATTTAGTAGATATATATTCATCATCAACAACAGTTGTATCTGGAAAGTATTCCACATTTGGCAGTACCTCCTGCAACCAGAGAAAGCTCGTTTGCCCAGAATCTGGGAGGCTGCTGCTCACACTCACCTCAAGCTCACATCTGGGTGAACGGTGGCTGTACAGGCATGAAGTGTTGGACTTGGTTCACACGGCATAGCAAATTGAACCAAGTGTAGAGTATTCCAGTATCCCAGCTGGGGACATTAAACTTCTCATTAGACATTGAGAAGAGATGTGTCCAGAGAAGAGTGACAAAGCTGGTGAAGGGTCTGGAGAAAAAGTTTTACGAGGAGCAGCTGAGGGAGCTGGGGTTGTTTACCCTGGAGAGGAGGAGCCTGAGGGGAGACCTGATTGCTCTCTACAACAACCTGAAAGGAGGTTGTAACCAGGTGGGGGGTGGTCTCTTCTCCCTGGTAACTAGCAATAGGACAACAGGAAATAGTCTCAAGTTGCACCAGGGGAGGTTCAGGTTGGACCTTAGGAAGAACTTCTTCACTGTAAGAGTCGTTAGGCATTGGAACGGGCTCCCCAGGGAGGTGGTGGAGTCACCATCCCTGGAGGTGTTCAAAAACTGTTTAGATGTGGCGCTTCAAGACATGGTTTAGCAGGCATGGTGGTATCAGGTATATGGTTGGACTTAATGATCTTTGAGGTCTCTTCCAACCATAATGATTCTATGACTAGACACCCTCAGGGGTGTCCAGTCCCTACCTACTGGTTGGTGCCTGTGAAATAAACATTCAGCACACGCAAAAGCCACAAGGATCAATATCTGGATTATGTAATGGAATATGCAATACATTTTGAAATGCAGTGGATCTTGAAATATCTCCTACACTTCAGTTGCTCATTTATCATTGCAAAGGTCATAGATTCCTGTATGACTAACGCACTAAAAATCTTCTGGTTAACTTCCGTCAAAGTACCTTATTTTGTGAGCAGCCCTCTCATTTCAGTATCCATTGAAACAAGTCAAAAAATTTCTGTTGCCAGTATAAAGCTCCTTGTTAACTTCAGTGGGCTTTGGATTAAGCATTGAAAAGGAGAAAAAAAGAAAAAAAAAATAAAACTCTTAGTGAGCTATAAATTACATCTGGACTCAGGTTGCTGGGTTGTTTCCCCAGCTCTGCCACAGGTCACTACAGATCTACTACAGAAAAAATGGTTGTGTCTATAGTCTGTAGGTATTGCAGACAGTAAGCAACAGGGCAGAAAAAATATCACTTAAAGAAGTTTTCCTGAATGAAACCAGCAATATTAAACTCCATTAAATATTCTGTTTTATCTTCCAAGAGAGGAAAAGAAAAATACTTTCCTCTTCCTCACCCCAAATAAAAGTAAAAATTCTTAAAAAGTAAAAATTACTAAATCAGTTGAATTGCATCACTACATGAATCTGAAATGACTTTCATTTTGAAAAAAAAGTATGATTGCTTTGTTGAATTGAAATAAGGAATTTTGACAAAACATTTCAAAATAATAGGTATGTATGATTTCCATTAATACTTTGAAAAGCAAATGTCTATCAACCCTCCCCCCCCCCAAAAAAAAAAAAAAAGACAAAAAAGTTTCAAACTGTTACTTATTTAGTTAGTATAAAGAATGCCATCTACTGGCAATAACAATAAGTAGCACTGCTTGTAAGTTGTTAGGTGTGGTAAGGTTGCCGCTTTCATGCACTGCAAATGAGTCCAAAGGTCATTTAAGAAGACAAATCTCTAAATGTGAAAACCTTGGGTTTATGTTCCAGGTTTCTCTTCAATGTCTATTCTTAATCATCGCCTTATGTTTGGAAACAAGTCCCTAGTAGGAAATAACAGGCTTAGAAAGAAGGAATTTTTTGTGGGTGGATGTTCCACAGCCTTACAAACATACACAGTACTGGTATAGTTACAAAATGGCCACCTTTCACAAGGCGTGTATAGCAAGTGAGCAATAGTACAAATTAACTCCAAACACACAATTCCAAAGTTGGCCTGCATAAAGGGGGCAGAGGATGCAGTTAAAAGATTCATGAGTAACCTGGTAGAGAAAGGGACCCCAGTACACCCATAGAGGTTCATGTTCAGTTCTCTGTCATACAACTTTCCAAAAACATTCGTTGTTAAAGTGCTGTCATTCTGAAATAGGTATTTGGGCAACGACTGATTTATAACAAGTAAGTAAAGCAGATAGTAATTATTTATTATAGTACAAATACGAGAAAGAAAGGGTGTACGTATTGCACTTTATAAAACATTAGGAACAGCATGCCTTCAGATACTTGGGCTTTAAAACCATGACTACGACCCATGACAAAAAAAACCTAAAAACCAAAAACCCCAAAACCAACCAACCAACCAAACAAAACCCCCAAATCTTAAAATGAAACCATTAATGTTTAGTATCTCATTTGTCTGCCTTTCTCTGCCTCCATGTCTGAGAGGGAGAAGATGCAGCAAGTATTAATATTTCTATGACAGCAGTTTCTGGGATCTGGTATTTATCTGTCTTTCTGAAAGCCTCTATAACTGTAAGATAATTGTTTTGTTTGGTTTTACCCAACGCTAAGCTTTCAATTTTAGAACTAGAGAGCTGAAATTCCAGAGAATTTCACAGAAATTACGATTTAATCAGAAAGAGTCATTTTTTTGGGTCATGTCTTGGTTTACTGGCTTTCTGAAGTGTGATTTAGATGACAAACTAAAGAGAACATAGACAAAGACAAATATCAGACTTCAAGTGTGCCATAAAATAATTTTCCTAACAGAACTGACAAAGCTGTCCGCTGAAAGTATTTTGAGCACTGGACAAATGAAGATGGTAAGGAAAGGGCTGAACATTTGAACCCATGGGCCTATTACTTAGAAAAATTGCAGCAGTTCCTGTAAAAGAAATGCATTAATGGTATTCAGGAAACAAAAATGACATAATGCATTAGAGCAATTTCTAGTTCCTCTTTGTGAAACACTATCTCAGAAAGAGATCTGCAATTTCTGGGACAAAGATTTTGACTTGGAAGACGACTTTGCTAGGAATTTCTCAGCATGAAGACTGGCTTTCAGCCTCATTTTTCTTGACTTTGAACTGTCATTCAGCTTTGCACCAGTTTTCTCCAAACATAAACTGCAGAAAACAACTTTACCTTAGAGTTATTTCCCAAAGTTTCGTATCGATATTTAGACTTGTATCTAACAAAGATTTCAGAAAGTATTTAGGTTTTTAGTTGTTAACAATACTTCCCACGTTCCACTGATAACTGCAAAATCTCTCAGTGAGAGATCAGAAGCCTAGATACTTCCCCCCAGTCTCACTTCTCCCCAGGCTCCTTGCTTACTGTTAAAATATTTAGTCCAGTCTGTACTCAGTTCTCACAGCACACAAACGTTTCTAGAAGCACTTAAAAGCAGGAAAACAGTTTCACATCTCTCTCTCTTATGGAGCTTATGCTGTCTTTGCAGTTTCCTACACAAAGCAAGGATGCAACTGTTCATACAATCAACAGGGAACAAAATACTTTAAAAGCACTATCCACATACAAAAATGTTTCTGAGTTGTATCAATAGGTGTTTGATAGACCTTTAAAACACTAAAGAATTAATTTTCTAAAGAACATCTTTTTAAAGACATTTTCACTTCACAGCAACTCATAGCATTTCCTTTTAAGTTTCCCCAGAAAAAAAAATTTAATCAGTTACATGTCTTTGCAAGATACTGTTTTTCTCCTTATAAATCATATTGTTGATCACTGTGCACCTTCACACCAAATAAACAACCTCAAAAAGTAGTACAGTAAAAGTTCAGTTTCAATATAAAGATCATGTTGATTTAATTCAGCATTTGCTAAATGTATTAACTTCTTAAAGTTACTTTGCTAAAAAAAGATGGACTATCGCTCCTGATAGGAATTCCTACACACTTTGAAAATGCGATTCACTGACTTAATAAATTACCTTTATAGTGTTCTGACTCTTACAAAATACCTGCATCTCTTGTGTATCAGTCAGTGCTTCATCCAAAGTTGGCAAAGAGCACTTTAGAATTTAACTAAAGCAGAACATGACTATTGATATAAACACACAAGACTATTTTTCCCGATCAGAAAAATTAAGTTTGCTTAGCTTTTTAATAGCTTTCCCTCTTACAGAATTTAAAGAAGATTTAATCTTTGTAGCTATATGCCTCAAATACGCTGTATTGGTACGGAGTTACTGTGGGAGTGGAATGTTCTGCACCATAAGCATGACATAGCAAAATACTTGAAAAGAAATAATTAATTCCTCAAACAAGAAACTATGAGACAGATAAGCAAGCAAGCATTGATTAGGCTAGAACCTGGTCACGTCTAAATCCAGTTAAGAAAAGGGGTGGGGTGTCATTTTTGTACCATGGAAAGCTGGACTTCTAAAATTATGCCATGAAATCCAGGCTTCCTTTCCAAAAAGGAAATTCTGGAAAACAACATGTCATGTTATTCACTAACAAGCTGAACACTTTCAATTCTTAACAGCTTTCAGCTTAAAAAATTGCTTCCATTTGAATTTTCAGGGCCTTTAAGGTATTTTAAAGTAAAAATATTTTTGAAAGAAGTACAAAAGAAGGAAGAAATCAAACTACTCAGTCAACCTGGAAATCTATTAATCTTCTGTCACACTATACAAAGTCAATTTTGGGACAGCACTGATCCATTTATTTTACCCAAGCTGCCTTGGAGAAGGCACGGAGCAGGTAACAGCTTCAGAGTAGGCAATGGGTCCTTGGCAAGGTGTGCTGGAAACTTCTTTCTTTCATCTTTTCCTGTGGGCTACGTAGATACCACACCAACCACAGTGTGGAAAGAAGGTTAATCTTCATTACTGTAAGAACAGTCCAGTATTTGATAGACATCTCTTTACTAGTCGATTAAATGGGATTGGGACTGTTCCCTGGCACTGAGGCCAATTGGCACAGAAGAACTGGCATCTGTACTACCAAGCTGTCTTTCATGAAGGTGGCCTCATCCAGACTGCCTACTGGGACCAGTCACTAGCCCACGCTAATTCCTGAACTATAAGCAGGAATTGTTTGGAAAGAATACTAGCTGGCACAGGGCAAAAGTGGGCCAGTGACTGCTCTAACAACCTGACATTACAGGCAAGCAAGCTGCAGTGCCTGGGGATGACCCGTAGCACGATTTAATTTACTAGTCTAGATGTCACTGCTAAGGCAGCTCAAAACACTCCATAAACTACAACAAAATTTTCAGAAAAAGGATGCATATCTGCATATCAACAACAGAGGTTCTTTGCTCCACCCCATGCAGGCTTCTATTCATTTTATTTGTACTGTAGTGAAACATTACAGTTGGGGTGAATAATTTCATGAACTGGTGGCATTCATAGAATGCAAATGCAGGCATCTAAAGGTTAGCCTGAGAGTCACTGTTTTTAAAGACAGCAGGGAAAAGTATGAACGATGACAATTCATCTTACAGGAACACAAAAATATAGCAGAAATGGGCAACTTGCCTCCGATTCAGAGGTGCCATCATTCCCCTGAAAACAAAGGCTGAAGTATCTCACATTTTGATGCTTAGATAAATTCAAGAGATGAACCTCACCCAGAACATTCTACTGTGTTTACAATAGGTAGCGTATATTTAACATGATGATTTGACTTTGGTTTTACCCCCTGTAGGCAGCTGTACAGGTAAACAAAAATGCTCTGTTGTGCATACAACAGTCAGTTCTGCATTTCCAAATGCAAGCCGACTCATGCAGTAATGTTTCAATATACGTACATTTACTATGGGGATGAGTAAACATATTGGACAATGCAGGCCTTCATCTCACTTTTTGCTGCAGTGTACAACTTCATGACTTTATATCAGGTGTTTGTTCTAGTCAACAAGCTGTGAAATCTAATCGGTTCTCACACATAAACATGTACACACACCTCAATTGCTTCTTTTTTCCCAGCAGCGATTCTTTTGGAATGTCTCCTGTTACTGTGATCAAACTACAAATACTCGACATACCAAAGTTACGAGAGAGAAGGTACTTCAAGGTACTTTCATTTTAAATAGCTGCTATGCTTGCGGAAATGTGGATCCAAAATGAACCTGCATCTCTCTCTTGTGTTGTATGTGTTGCATAAACATTCCTTCATACCCTTGCACGTTTCAGTGAGTAATTTTTTCGGCACTGTGAATCATTCCCATATCTCTGCAACTACTCAAGACATTGGTAAATCCTGACTTCAGGTTAGACATAGGTTTTGAAGTGAAACAAAATAGGATGACAACTTGAAGCAGCAAAAATCTCATCTACTTTTAAAATTATTAATAATTTTAATTGGTTATATCTTCTCTGACTGGAAAGAACAGCTTATATTCTACCCCCTTATGGATTATTTTGGTATACCAAAACAGCAAGTATATTTAGCATTTGTTAGGCATCCTTCAGCAGAAACTGAAGAAATTTTACCGCAAACCTCGGACTGTCAGGATTTACTCTTAAGTGTACGCAGCTTCTCCATCTAGCATTGACAACAATATATTCCTTTTGTAGACTCTACAAGCACATACCATCCATCAAAGGTGCTGATGTGTTCCGGGTCTATATGCAGCTTACTATCCAATCAACTGAAAGAGACAGGCTAGACAAAAGATTCGGAGGAAGTCTAGCACAAATGAGTGTCAGTCCATTCTTTGATTAGGTAATGGCAATTATGATAATTACAGCAATCCACTACAGGGAAATGTTCCAAAATTGCCAGTCTGCTGCAAAGCGTAGTGCTTGCAAGTATCCACTTATGCAAAGCTTTGCCTGAACTTTTTGAATACTGACGATGTTCTTTCAGTTGTAAACAGCATAAGTTGGCCTGATAACTTACGACTGTGATCTATGACATCTTTTTCAGATATGGTGAATTCTTCTAAGATATATATGCATCACCTACAGATACACATCTCACTGGAATGTAAAGAGAACAGGCACTATTGAAAGTTGAACCCAAATTCACATACAACACTATGGCAAAGCTATTATTTCTCACATACTTTTTTTGCTGGATAACAATTTCAATGCTGAGATTTGTATATTATATAGACATAAGTTAAATACATTATAATTATTTTTCCAGTTTGCCTCCTATATTATGTTCCCTGCTTTGCTAAACAAGAAGCCAAGCTCAAACAATTTGAAGAAACAGGAGTACCGGAAAAAAATGTGCAACTATGTCAAAAGACACACTAACAATCACTGAATATTGACATTTAGAAAGCAGCAAGACTCCCATCAATTGAAAGCGGGAAGATACAGGCTAAGAGCAATTAAGCAAGACTGGGATACAGAAGAGACTATGTACAGAAGATAACTAGCTGTCAGAGAGAAGGCAGTCCTGGCCTCCAATTTCTTTCACAGATGTCTTTCACAGATGAAGGAGGCCTTCTTTGTCTGCTGGAGGAAGAATTACAAACAAGGGAACAAGAACAAGAAAGACCACATCACATACAAAAGGAAATTTGCTACGTGTCCAGAGACAGTAGCATTTCAGAAGCACTGACTGAGAGAATAAGAGGGATTTTTCATGTGGTTAATGCTTACAGCCATCAGAAAAACACATTCCTCCCTGAGCTGTGAAATGAGTAAGTCCAATCTGTTACAGATTTGTGCCTTTTATACCCTACCCATTCATATCCATCAGATTAACCCTACCTAAACCCGTGCCTCCAAATACACTCCAGTAGGCATATGGTTCATTACAAACAAAACCACGCAAGCTGGCCGGCTAGTGGGCTTGTGCAGACCAGCCCACTGAGTACAAAAAATGTATTGTTGCATTTTATCTCCCTTTTCACAACATAGAATCTCGTCTCTTAACAACTGCCAATAAAGCATTTGCACACAGATTTCTTTTTTCTGGATATCTCGTAGAGAAAAGCTAAAGCTGAGCTGAATGTTTGAAAAAAGCGAGGAAACACACTCCTTTATTTTTCTAACCATTAAGCAGAAAGAATGCTAAGCTGAACTATTACACATATGGCAGGTTTCAAAATTCTGAAACAAAATGGCTGGCACTAATCTGTGCATGGATCACTTATTTTGCTGTTATTTCCTGATAGGTGAAGCTACATGCTATGATTTAATATCCATTAATGTGATGAAGAGGACTGACATATGACAAAGCCAACTGGTTGCTTTTCAAATTTTGCAGCTGTAGGTGATCCACGGTCATGCTAGGTGTTCCAGGCACTCTATAGAATTGTTTCTACTCTCTGAAGCACGTAAGCTTTAAAAACAGCAAAGACATGTACTTAGAAATAACACATTCCACAGAACGGACAGTTATAAAGTTGTATCCCAACCTCTTCAAAATTGCATAAGAAATCAAAGCTGATTGACTGCAAGATATCTTATACATAGGTTGTACCATAGACTCATGGACTCATGTGTACTGGAAGGGCCTCCAGAGGCCAACCAGTCCAGAGTCCTGCCCAGAGCAGTCCTATTACAGCAGGTTGCTCAGGGCTGTGACCCACAGAGTTCTGAAAATCTCCAAGGATGGAGATACCTACTTTTTCATCCACCAGTATCCCCAAGTCCTTCTCCACAGGGTTGCTCTCCATCCGTTCATCCCCCATGTCTGTATTGATACCAGGGATTGCCCTAACGCAGGTGCAGGACCTTGCACTTGGCCTTGTTGAACTTCCTGATGTTCATATGGGCCTGCTCCTCAACCCTGTCAAAGGTCCCTCTGGATGCCATCCCTTTCCTTCAAGTGTATCAACTGCCCCATTCAGCTTAGTGTCATCTGCAAACTTGCTGAGGGTGCATTCAGTCCCACTGTATACACCGTTGATGAAGATATTAAATAGTATTTGTCCCAGTACAGACCCTTGAGGGACACCACTCGTTACTGCCTTCAGCTTGGACATTGAGCCATTGACTGTGGCTTTTTGGACATGGTTACCCAGCCAATTCCTCTTCCATCTAACAGTTAACCCACCAAACCCACCTCTCCCCAATTTAGTGGCAAGAATGTTCAGGGGGACCATATCAAAGGCCTTACAGAAGTCCAGGTAGATGACATTCGTAGCTCTTCCCTTGTCCACTGATGCAGTCACTCCATCATAGAAGGCCACTAGATTACTCAGGCACTATTTGCCTTCGGTGAAGTCATGCTGGCTGTCTCTCTAACCTCCCAGTCTTCCATAGCATTGACATATCTTCCAAGATGATCTGTTACATGATCTTACCAGGCACAGGGGGGAGGCTGACTGGTCAGTAGTTCCCAGGATTCTCCTTTTTACCCTTTTTAAAAAATAGGGGGTGTGTTTCCCTTCTTCCAGTCACTTGGGACTTTGCCTGACTACCATGACTTTTCAAATATGATGGAGAGTGGCTTGGCAACTACATCTGCCAGTTCCCTCATGACCCTGGGATGCATCTCACCAGGTCCCATGGATTTATATATGTTCAGGTTCCTCAGGTTATCTTGAACCTGATCTTGTCCTACAGTGGGAGGGATTTCATTCCATCAGTTACTGCCTTGAGGTTCAGGGGCTTGAGAGATATGGGAAGAATCTGCTAGATTACTCACATTGAGCTATCCTGATCTTCCAGCAGATATCAAGGTGACTGAAATTGCCTGTGATTAGCAAGGCCTCCAATCTTGAGGCTTCCTTCATCTACCTAAAGAAGACATCCTTTTTTGATCAGGTAGTCTATAGCAGACACCTACCACACTCATAAAATACAATTGTATATGAATATATCACATATGAATAAGTACATAAATATATCACATATGAATAAGTACATAAATATATACAAATAATTGTGCCTGCCTCTTGCATATCCATTTAAACATCAGAATTTGTTTTGTCCTACACTACCTTTCTCGTTGGTAAGAATAAAATAAAAGATATTTGAATCAAAAAATGCTATATTGAAAACAAACATGTCATGTTATTCTCATTGCAAAGTGGCGTCCATGGTAGTTACTCTGAGAGCCATAGATGCCGTGGTTTAAAGATTCTTTTGTTATACTGGGCTTTTATCCCACAGCCCTATTTCCTAAGTATCTTCATAAAACAAATACATTATTTTTCCTCTGTTCTTTACCTCTTCTCAAACTTCTCACTGTGAAAACAAGTGGGAAATTTCAGAACCCTAACAAATTCTATTACAGAAATTTTTGTGAACTACTTCATTCTTACAATATCACCTACATCTCAGGAACATCAACTTCCAACACTCCCTGCTTCTACCAGAACAGATTAAAAAAGTGCTTATGCAGACACCAAGTACCTCCTGAACCATTTATTTATTACTGTGTTGTAAGCACTGCAAGTGAGGGTTCTCTGCAAAAATGAAAGGTTCTTTTGATTTATAGTCCTTCCTTGGTTTCTCTGTCCCTACTTGCTGTCTCCCTACTGTCTCCCCCAAAAGACAACAGTAAAAGGCAAACACAATAGCCAGGAGGGCTGTAGGTGGGTCACTGACAAATAAGTAGCTTTCTCGACAGAGAAATACTGAAGTATTGAGCTCCTGGACATGTTCTGATTAAAAAAAAAAAAAAAAAAAAAGAGAAATACACTTTAAAGAATCAGAAATGGAAAAAGGTGAAAAATTCTCGGCAGTTCCAAGCTGGCTTTCCTAAAAAAAGGCAACTTCCAGAGGAACCTGCTTCAATTAACAGAGAGAGAGAGGGGCTTATACAGAGCCTGAATCAGAGAAGCAGTTTAAACACAGTGATCTAAACTATTGCTAGACGGATCTAGGAGGAGTGTGATGCAACTATTTATCTGTTTTTTTTTTTTCTTAGACTTCAACACACTACAGGTGGAGTTCAGAGAACCAGTCCCGCGTAGAAGGGTACACCAAATTGTATCACAAACACCGTTGTGCCAGCTCATTCGGCACCAAAGCACTAGTATGGTAAGAGTGCCTCTCTGCTTGAAGCACACAGATGTATAACAGAGCTCAGTCTCAAAGCTGATGAGGTGAAAGCTAGAGAGGTGACGCATGACTTGCATTTATGTTCTGTTCTTGTTACACCAGCTAATAACATCACTTGCTGCCAGGCTGTCTACTATCGTGCTTTAATTAAGACCTCGTTCAGAATGCAGGGGTCATGCAAAATGAATGAAAACAGCAGGCCAAATTCAGAGATGATGTACATTAGAGTAATTTACACTTCAATTAAACAGTGCAATTTGCATAATAAGAGGCTGCAATAAAGAGCTGGTAGCAGGGATAGTAACCTAGATTTTACCTTAGGATTGTTTACACTTTTCTGCTCTAACCCCATCCTGTCATATATAAAGTATAGTGAATTATTCAAATGGCAACTTCTGCTATCATCTTCCTTTACTAAGTCAACAAGCAAGAGGTTTTAGAAACAATGTTTTTCTGGAGGTATCTAATAGAAATAGGAAAATTTTTTGGTTGATTGGTTTTGGCAGATCAGACTAGAGGGGGAACCTAAAATCCTTAATTAATAACTGCACTTAGAACAAAACAACCAGAACTGTGAGGACATAAAACTGTAGTAAACAAGGTTCCAGTGGTAATAGCACAGCAATAGTTCTCACAATCCGGCACGTGCCGCCAGCAGCCCTTCTGCCCTTTCAAGGCATCATACCTATCTGTAGAGACTTACCCGAGGGAGAGATGATCAGATTGGCATTAAAACAGTACAGTTTGTATGGATTTTAAAATCTTGAAGATATACCAAATGATGTCATCCAAAGGTTTATACAAAGCTATAGTAGTTGATGATCTAACCCCAGAAATTACTTACAAGCTGAATATTTTACATCATATTTATGACATAATTATGACATATTCATGTAAGACTTCAGAAAGGTCAGAAGAGAATTGCATAGTTACACCTGCTTTTAGGCACCTATTTAGCACATATCTTTTCATCTGCTTTTCCATCCACTCTTGTTGGTAGACAGATACGATTTATTCCATCTGTGTTTCTCTCTCCCTCTACATACCATGGTGTGTTGTAACTGGAATTTAGGGCATTTCCTGTATCAGCCAAGGCTTTGAAGAGCTATGTTTCAGAGCAGCACAAAATATATGTTATACAACAGTACAGCCAAGATATCCCAAAAAAGGATTAGGTCTTTACAGGAGCCTCTGGGCAATGGCACTGGTCTTTGAGGTCATCACTGACCCTTATCCCTAAGTTTTATTTCCAGACTCCTGGAGACGGTACCTTGCAGACTAGCAATATACGTTACAGAATCCAGCACTGAACACGAGGGATTGATTCTCTGTCTCAGTTCACCGCAAGGAATCTTTAATAATGCATTAAGCACCCAAAATTTGGGTACATTTATATAAAAGCCTGATATTTTATAGGAAAATTTGACATTACAAATGTATTGAGTCATTGAATCATAAAGAAAAAATAAAAAAGGCTAACATTCTCTTTTCTTTTCCATTTATCATTACCCATAAAAACAAAGTATAAGATATAAAATAAGCACCTTGCTAATATTAAGTTCAAAGATAGAAGCTTTTGGTCCCTCAGACTGATTGAAAATTTTTGGAGTATCATTTTGCCATGATTTTTGTGCTAATATTATAAAATTTCGTGAAGTGAAACAAAGAATATATTTTTTTTTTATTTTTATTTTTTTAATGTAAGTCCCCACTATCTCAAATCTCTGACACAAAAATATACAAATCCAAAACCTTTTTTTAATAAGGAATCTGGAGGATTTGGTGGCTTGGTTTGTTGGGGTTTTTTTCTTTCCTTTATTTTTTTTTCTGGTTCATCTTCTGTAATTATTATTGGAGATTTTAAAGACTGAAGCTGAATCATTGAGAGTTTTATAGTCTTCCATATCAGAAAGTTTTGCAAAATGCACAAAAAATCTAAAAATGGTCAGTCAAAGATTCGAAGGACTATTTCTTCAACACTTCCGCAGACACTATGGATTTTTTTTTTTTACTACAGCTTAAGTGAAAGATTATCATATTTTGAGATCATACTTAACATTCCAACAAGAAAATACCATCTAGGAAATATAATTTTTGTTAATCTTGGGAACAGAGTATCACAACTGAAGTTTCAAACTCCTCCACATGAAAATCAGTGTTTAGACAGAGACTATAGAAAGAGACTATGAATTGTAACAGTTCTATCTTTTTCCTCCCTGCACTTTTGGCTACCTATATTGCATTAAAAATCCTAAAAATGTTTTGTCCTTCAATGTCTTTATCCAAGACCATAAAAGTGACTGTAAAAGACTATGTTAGCTGTCACAACTGTTGTTGACTAACCTAGAAACAAAAGCTACAGATGAATAGGAAACATTCTTCAATGAAACACAACACATGGCAAAATCATTAAGCCACGGACCTGCATCTCTGGGCTCTCCGTTCTGCATCCTATTCCATATATATACTGCCTTATTAAAAGAATTATAGAATGGTTTGGTTGGAAGGGACCTTAAAGATGATCTTGTTCCAAACCCCCTGCCATGGGCAGGGACACCTTCCACCAGACCAGGTTGCTCAAAGCCCCATCCAACCTGGCCTTGAACACTTCCAGGGATGGGGCAGCCACAGCTTCTCTGGGCAACCTCTGCCACTGCCTCACCACCCTCACCGGGAAAAATTTCTTCCTCATATCTTACTGACTCCAAGTGCTCAACATACACAAGTCCTAGTGAAGCAGATGAGAGGGGGGACTTTCAGCATCCAATGAGAACCGGAAAAGAGCCAGTATTTAAAATAATAAAATAAATCAAATGTCAACACTCCTTTCTTTTAGTTATAATTCTTGCAGCCATGAACAATAAAACGCAGGTAATTCTCTACAGATGCTCATGTTTCACCTAACTTGTAGCCAAAAATTGCATTAGAGAATTTCTAGCAAGAAGACAGAGATGTAATTCACTGGAAAACTGTAGCTTAATTAAGAAAAAAGCAAACAACAATCTGTTAATAAGTAGTTCTTTTAAGATACAGCTAATGCTGTGTTTACTAAGTTATGAGCTGCTACACATTTAAGGGTGAGAAAAATACAGTTATCATAGCGCTAACTTGGGTGGACAGCCTACAATTTTTAACTATGTGAGATAGTACAAGTGAAAGAAGAAATTGCAAATGAAATGACATTTAGGATCAAATGCAGTAATTCAAGAGCAGGTTTAGACCTTTCCCAGCAAATACTTAAGTGGGTAGAATTCATAACAACTTCAATTACCAGTTCTTGCAAAAGTCTGTCTCATATTTACTTTTCTCTCTTCTCCCTGCAGAAAACCACATTTCACACAGTGAGAGATGAAAATGAGCAGGTCCTTTTCCTTCTGAGAAAAGTTTCCTTTTGCTTGCAATGTGTATTTCAATTGTATATATGACTTAGTACATTTTTTTAGTCCAAGTTGTTGAAAAGGCTACAGTGTCACAAAGAAATGCTTTCAAATGAAAAGTCGGTGGCTAACTAGCAAACTGCACTGAAGAACAACTGCATTTTAGAAGTCAGTCCTGCACTCAGTCGGGCAGGTTCTCAGGCAGCGTAAATCTGAACAGCTCTTATCACAATGGTGCCACAACGTTTTAGACAGGCTGAAAATCTCATGCTGGTTTTGTCAAAGAACGCAGAGAATAGATTCATATTTTTAATGTATCTTTAGTAAAGCCTTAACTGCAGCAATCTTCAAAGCACCCTTGCAAACCTCCAAAACGAATGTTGAGACATATAAAATAAACTAGAAAGCAGTAGATGACGAACCTTTGTATTCTTCTCCTCCCTTCTCATAACGCCCAAGTTAGGCAGGTGTGATTCATCCACAGTAAGCCAAGAAAGTTCACGTTTTTCAGCACTAGTAATGCTGGACATCTGTAAAAATTCTTTTAATGCAAGTACATTTTAAAGGCATGAAAATTCCTCCAGAAACATGCTTACCTCTTCCAGAGCAAGGTAAATTAGAATTTCCTTGGCATTTCTTAGCACTTTCCTCAACTGACAATGGACAAGAACGTGGATGTTCACACTTCTTCCCAGTCCATCCTTCTTTACAGTCACACTTGCCACAATTACACTGTCCATGACCTTTACAATGAATACAATTAAAGATTAGCCTCCACAGTGATGGTAGGTATCGAAACCTCATGATTAGATGTCTTTATCAAAGTTGTGACTTCATTAAATTATCAGACTGGCAAAAAATACAATCAATTCACTATAACTTTTTTTTTTTTTTCCCCTGAAAGTAGCATTGGTCTATCATTCCATTTGAGCCATATTTCCTTTTAATTTTCTTTATTAAGGGATGTTTTGCCACTTGGCACATGCTCCTCATGTGAAAGGGTGGAACAGAGGTTACAAATACACATTTCACCACTGTCTGGAAAAGTGGGGCCATCATAAGGCAGTATTTCATTTACCTTTATGTCCTTGCCCATTGCATGGGGTTTGGAACTAGATGATCTTCAAGGTCCCTTCCAACCCCAACCATTCTATGATTCTACAATTCTGTCCCTTGCTTTCACATGTACCTGCTGACAGGCTCTGAATTGGACATCCAGATAGATACTTATGAGAGGATGATGTTCTTTCACATAATATTTTCTTTGCTAGAGCCACAGCAAAGGAGTTAATGAGATGTGTGAATGTAGGAATTTTCTTATGGAAGCCTTTTTTTCTTTCTATGTCATCACGAAAGCTATTCTCTCTTTAAAGGAAGAGAATCCCTTCAATGTTGCAAACACCTCTGAAAGAAAATCATTCAGTAACACACTGAACAGCACTTCAGATATTAAAAGAAGGCATCCGTTGCCAATATGAAGTACAGCAAATTGACAATCACCCCAAGCCATACGAAGCTTCTGGAGGCAGTTCTTGTTGTGTGATGTTAAATCCTCACAGCAGGGTTGTCAATTCGGGCCATTTGTAGTTTATGAAATAAACATAGCATTTCTTTCAGTTACAGTAAACCTCTTTACATGTAAACATGATTTCTTATCGTTTCAAGTCTGCTACTCAGGACAACGTGATTTCCTGTCTCTACCTATTAGGTAGGCAGAACAAGGCAGGAAAAGTTTTTTATCAGCTCTGGTGTAGGTTTTAAGAGTGCTGGATTATTTTCTCTAATCCGACTAATCCCTCTTGGATTCATCCTAAATCAATTTTCAAATAATTGTGAGAAAAATGAGGATATTTTGCAGACAACCTAAAGCGTGCACACTTAGTGCACTAAGTAAATGTGTTTCACGTAAACAAGTTAAAAAACTGTCCAATTACAATTCTGCTAGTAAATCTTTGACTCAATTGCAGATTCTGTCTGTCTACCACAATAAACTAAAATGAACACTTATGCACCCTGTCCATTTCCAGAACAGGACTAAACAGCAGGACTGTAAGACACTGTTCACACTACTTCATATGAAAAAGGATTTTTTGCACAATCTCTTTGAGGAATGTATACTTGGATGGCCAGCCAAGGCTAAATTAGGCTTTCCTAAAATGTAATGGAAAGGGAAGGAGTAAGAATAGGAAGTAGCATTAAATTTTTTGCTGATTAGATAGAAAAACTAAGTTATACTTCAACACGAGTTTTAGTTACATCAAGCAAGCCATATGATGTCCTGGTTTGGCTGAAACAGAAC
>NW_009627465.1:1431-1694 GCF_000690535.1 Cariama cristata | reverse complement strand
GGAGGTGCCCTGGAGTCCTGGCTGTGTGGACATGGTGCCTATCTGGGCGCAGGTACCCTCACCTCGCTGCTATCCCCTCTCCCCTGAGATCCCAAGCGGACGCATTGAACCATTCCCACTCGGCGATGTCTTTTGCTAACGGCTGGTTTATTAGAGCTGCAGAGGAGGAGGCGGCACGTGTGGGCAAGGAGCAGGCAGCCCCATGGCACGGGCGCTAGTTCTTGCCACAGGGCGAAGCGGTGCTGATTTTCCTGCAGTAGCAA
>NW_009627465.1:901-1163 GCF_000690535.1 Cariama cristata | reverse complement strand
CTCATCTCTGGGCTCAGTGTTGGAAATCACCGCTGAGCCCTGCGGTCTCTCTGTGGGCTTCACTGCCTCGTCCACCATGTCTCAAGACCTTTATGCACACATTTATTTTGAAGCGCAGCCTTGACTTTACTGAAGGGTGGTGTGCCTTCTGCCCGAACAGAGGCACCAGCGTCCAAGCCAGGCGAGACACAGCACTGCTCGGTGAGCTCCTGCTCTGTAGAGGCTTCCTGGGCTGCGCTTGAAGTTAATTAAGCGAATTGCA
>NW_009627465.1:523-886 GCF_000690535.1 Cariama cristata | reverse complement strand
TTGAGTGCCAGAACCCCTTGCAGCTCTGGGCAGCCCCAGCTCATCCGAGCCCTGGCTGCTCCCCAGCAGGCAACGAATAGCTACTCCCTTCCCAGGCAGCCCCATGATGGGCTCCCAAACCACTCCTGGCCACAGGGGCACAGAGAAGGCTGCTGTGGCCCAAGGCTGCCCCGCTCTTTGGGGTGTCTATAAGAAAGCTCAGGGAGCTTTACCTGCGGTTCTGGCATGCCGCCTCTCTGAACAAGGTCACCATCGGCTTCTTGGACCTCCAAGGCCATCTGCTCAAACCCTGGCCTGGGGAGAGCTCCTGCGAGAGACAGAGAGGCTGGGGAAGGAGGGCGCAGAGGGGGGGGGCAACGCCGG
>NW_009627465.1:0-500 GCF_000690535.1 Cariama cristata | reverse complement strand
AAAAAGCCCCCCCACTCCCTGTGGGCTGCCAGGCTGCTCTCACTAGCCAGTGAGAGGAGAAGCTGCACTGCTTTAAGGAGATCCCCTGCATCTGACCCTGGATGTGGGGTCCCTACTTCAATTTTGGGGCCCTGAGAATGCCAGCAAGCAGTGGGAGATTAGAGGGCCACAGGACTCACCAGCCGGCTCCGCAGACACCTCCTTGACTTTCCGTAGCAGGCTGGAGTAGCGAGCTCTGTCCGCCCCCTCCAGCCCGCTGCTCACCGTCTGCAGGTGGCCGCAGCTGAGGTCAGTGGTGAGGATGGCCTGGATCCCCTGCAGCAGCCCGCAGCACAGCAGCAGTACGTTCAGCATGGTCCTGGGGGACAACCTGCACAGAGGGGTCCTGGCCAGCGTCAGCCTGCCTGCTGGCAATTTGACCCCCGCCTCCACCCCGCTGCTGTCACTCCCCCGAGCAGGGCGGCGTCAGCAAGGGGTGTGAGAGTCGGTCCGAAGTTGGC
>NW_009627464.1:589-1091 GCF_000690535.1 Cariama cristata | reverse complement strand
AGGGACAGAAGGGTCTGGTCGGGTGTGTGGTGGGGAAAAAACCACCGGGGCTGTGTCAAGGTGACCCCAACCTACCCCTCCACGTCCACGTTCTCCTCCTTGCCCGGCTCCGGGACAAGGGGCATGGTGACGGACCAGTACCGGATAACGGGCCCCACGCACTTCCGCTTCTTCTGGACCTGCTTCTTCTTGTCTGCTTCCAGGCGCTCGTAGTTCTCTGTAAAAGCAGCGACAAACCAACGGGGAGGCTCAGTGCCTCACCAATGCCCTCACCCCGTCTCCCTGCACCATTTTGGGGGGCCTCTGCACCCCTTGGCATGGCACCCGGCTCACCCAGGGAGCGGAGGTTGATCTCCTCCGTGATCTTGGCCTCCTCCAGCAGCTCCTCCTGCGTCAGAGGCCGGTCGTAGTTGGGGCCGCCCTTCTTACGCTTGGACTGGACCTGCCGCTCCTGGATGCGCAGGAAGGTTTGGCGCGTGTGCTCCGTCGTCGACTGCCGCAT
>NW_009627464.1:0-422 GCF_000690535.1 Cariama cristata | reverse complement strand
GGGCGCTGCCGCTGGGGACATCTGTCTTCTTGGGGCGAAGGCTCTTGAGTGGCTCCTATGGGATGGGGCAGAGGACGTGAAGAGGGAGGAAAACTCCCCCTGGCCACGGCTTCACCCTTGTTTAAACCTCAGTTTCTTCTAACAGGGAGCCTGTTGCCCACCCGTGGTGCTGGGAAGGGGACCCAGGAGCCCCCAACCCGGTCCCCGGCCACCTGCCCGTACCCGGTAGGCCTTGGTGACAACGCGGCGGCGGCGCTTGGGCTCGCTCTCGTCCTGGTCGCTGGTGGGTTCCTCGCCCTCGTCGATGTCGAAGTCCGAGTCCACCTCGTCGTCGCTGTCGGACTGGTCGCCCCTGTACTCATCATCGCCCGACTCCTGCGGGGACAGAGGGGCTGTGTCACCCCCCCGGCCTCCCCATGCCG
>NW_009627463.1:4156-6207 GCF_000690535.1 Cariama cristata | reverse complement strand
CTCTCCACGTTGTCGTGCGTGGCCTCCTGGAGCACCCCTACCCTCAGGAGGCCATGGCGCAGGTCGGGGAGGATGAGAAGGGTCTCCTGGAGCGCACTGCCAGTGTGGCCAGGGGGAAGCCTGCTCCCTCCATCAGTAGAGGCGGCCATGGCCGGGTGGCGGAGGGGAAGCCGAGCCACCCCAGAGCTGCCAGCCCCAGGCACAGCAGCCGCCAAGGAGTGGTAAATATTGCAGCTGACGAAGAGGATGGAAGTGACTGAAGAGGTGATGATGAAGGTGTGGAACGATCCTCTGGATGGTGCCCATCCTCAGCAGGGCACCAGTCACACTGCCACGTCGCTGCTGCTGGGCAGCTGGCTTGCTGGTCCTGCCCTACAGAATGTCACAACGGCGTGTGCCCCGTGCCCCATCCTGCCCTACACAGGGTCCTGCCCAATGCCATGTGCTGCCCTACACAGTGTCCTGCTCGGTGTGACGTCCTGCCCCACACAGTGGCCTGCCCTGTGTGCCATTCTGCCCTACAGTGTCCTGCCCCATGCAGTGCCCTGTCCTACACAAGCACCCTGCCCCACATGGTGTCCTGGCTTATGCCACATACTGCCCTACACAATGTACTGCTCTGGGTGGCATCCTGCCCTGCACAGGATCCTGCCCTGCACAGTGTCCTGCCCTGTGCAGTGACCTGCCCCATCTTGTATTGTACCCTACAATGTCCCACCCGACACGGCATCCTGCCACACACAGTGTCCTGCCCTGCACAGTGATATCCCCACGTCGTGACACGCTCATGTTCTGACACCTGCTGCCCCAGGACCAGGGAGCCTGGTGAAGCGCAGAGGCACCTTTCTGGCTCCAGTGGCCACAGCTCCACTGTGGGGAATAAATAAAGAGCAGTGTTTTAACGCTGCCACTGGCCAAAGGTGATTTATAGTCACTTCTCACCTGCCCTTGGAGCTCCAGCGATACTTGATCTGAGATTTAGGTCTGTTGGGTCCCATCCTGCCCTGGCAGCTGTGCCTGGGGCCTCGGGTCACCCCGGGCTGGAGGACACAGCTCCCATTCCCCCAGCAGGAACAGCAGCATCCCTGGCAAGCTCCTCTTCTGCTCTCCTCCCTGCAGCACAGCGAGTGGCTGAGCTGTGGGTGACAGCGGTGCTGCCTCGCAGGCAGGCTGTTCCCACGCCAAGGCAGGATCTCGTGGGAGACATTGCCACGGCACAAGTTCAAGTTATTTGACTGTTCAGGTTTAGACTCTGAGTGGGAAACACAACATGTAACGTCGGAGCCGTCTTCCTCGCTCGAGCCGCACGTTGCAGTGCGAGAATGAGTTGTGGTGGCCTTGTGCCCTGCTGTTGTCTCCACAGGTAGCGTGGGGCTGGCCCACAGCAAACCCAACAATTCTTCATCACTTGTGGGACCTGGCAGTCCCGGGCCAGTCCCATCTCACATGTTGTGACCTTGGCTTTGAGCACAACCACAGAGCAAAGGGAAAAGGCAACAGCATTTTGCCAGGGTGCGGAAGCTGGGACACTTGTCTCCTTTGAACATCTTTCATTTCAGTTTGGGGGAGCTCTATGGGCATGGCGATGGGCTGGCCAGATGTGGCTGATGCTGTGGCAGCCCTGTTGGCTCCCAGAGCTACATCCCCAAGCCCTGGTCTTTGCTGCGCACTGCTTAGCTTCCCTTCTTTCCATGTCCCCTGGAGCCCATGGGGACCCTGTATCACTGGCCAAACCTGTGTTCCTCAGATCATGGAGATGCTGCAAGAGATGCTCACCGCCATCTGCTCCTTGAAAACCACTGTTGAGGGCTTCCAAGAGGAGCTGCAGCTCCTGAAGGACAATTTCCAGAAGGTGCATGCGCAGAGCTGGGACAGTTGCTGGAGAGCTCTCGGCAGAGGGGTCGGGGTCCCTGGGGACCTGCGCGGACAGCAAGGGTGCATGGGGTGACAGGGATGAGGTCCCAAGCTCGAGCTCCCTCCCACCCTGAGGCCAAGCTGGGAGATGTGGGATCTGCCCTGGGGCCCAGGGGTTTTGGATAGACACTGCCTGC
>NW_009627463.1:1559-4136 GCF_000690535.1 Cariama cristata | reverse complement strand
CTGGGCACTGCTGATCCCTGCCTGTCCCTGCCGATGCTGATCCCCACCACTCCCAGCCGCTGCGGATGCTGAACGCCCCGATGCCTCTGTTTAACAGGCTGCTCTGGAAGAGGTATGAGAGCAGTCAATGTGGCAGGATGCGCACAGCCACCTCCCGCAGAGCATCCTGGACCAACCGGTGAGTGGGGGGAGTCTGGGAGCGAGCGTCTGTGGCACCATGTGCAGACGCACTCAGCTCCCAGTCCCTGGGACTGTTCCCAAGCTGTCCAGGGTCAGGCTTTGGTAAATCCTTATGGAAAATGCACTCAAGCCTCCCAAGGCCCGCCCTGGCTGTGGTGACTTGCCTGGGCGAGCGTCTGGCCCCACAAGGCTTTTCTGGCAGGGTCCTCCCAGCCACCAGAGCAGAGACATCTGTCCCTGGGTGCCCCAGTGTCCTGGCCACCTCCACTGCTCTTGCCCTTCCTACAGTGCCAGGAGGATTTTACCCTCTAGATTTTGAGGCCCTGAGAGACCTGCAGGGCTGTGGACAGGATGGCACTGGGGGTGGTGGCAAGGTTTGGAGTCTCCCTTCCCATCCCAGGGGCTGCCCAGGCTCTCTGCTCCCGGAGCAGGGTGGAAGGGCTGATTTCTCTCCCGGTTGCAGGCGGAGGTGTGTCAGGATCTGCGCCAGGGCTCTCTCTGCGGGGTGCCCGCTGGCAAGGTGCGTGCAGGCTCCTGGGTGCCAGGCTCCCTTGCTGGGGGCTGGCAATGCTCCTCGGCTTTGGGGCAGCACAGAGCTCTTCTCTCTCCCCAAAACCTCAGAGGTTGTTTCATTTCTGAAGCTCTCCAGCCGGGAGCTCGGTCCCAAAGCCTCGCAGGAGCTGGCCCACGAAGCTCCGTGCCGGCTGAGCTGGCTGCTGGAGCAGCACAGGGCCATGGAGACCCACGTCAGGTGCCAGGAGAGCCGGCTCCAGCAGCACGGTGAGCACTGCACCAGGCCGGGCCACCATTCCGGGTTGTGCCACCGGACCTTTGCCAGGACCAGTGGATGGTGGGGCCACACTCAGCCATCCCATCTGGGTCCCCAAGCCATCGCGGCCCCCTTGTCCCTCTGCCTCGCTCCCAGCCACGCTGGCATGGCTGGGAGGGATCTGGTCATTGCCCTCTGCGGCACCCCGGTGCTGGCCATGCCTGGGGCCTGGCAGCAGTGCTGGGGGGGGTTTCCACAGCCATAAAACCACCTGGGTTCGGGACGGTGCCATGCTGGGGGCCTGCAGGAGCCAGCACTGCCCAGAGCAAATCTTTGGGGTCCCGACTTGGGGGCCTTGGGGGACATCGCTGCCCGACTGGAGAAGGTGCCAGGTGAGATGAGGTACCTGCAGGATGGAGGAGGAAGGTGCCCAAGCTGCCTGAGGGTCTGGGGGCTGTAGCCCCACACTCCGCTTGCCGAGGATGCACTGGGGCATCTCTCGGGATGTCCTCGCTAGCCACTCACTGAGGCCACCCATAAGCATACCTCTCTGCCTCGCCTGGGTCCTGCAGCCAGCCTGTTTCTCACCCAGGGCCACATTTGTCCTCTCCAGGGGCTGGATTTTGGCAGGGAGGTGCTGGGCCAGGTGAGGCAGCTGCAGGAGCAGTGCACAAGGCTGCAGGAAGCTCCGGAGCCGCTGTGGGGTGAGACCAAGGACACCCAGGTGAGCACAGCCCCGGGCTCAGCTTGGGAGCCACTTGTGCCATGGCTGGGGGCTGAACCAGCTGAACCAGGCTGGGTACAGGCTTGCCCAGACTTGGCGTGTCCCCACTCCGAAGCGGCTCAGCGTACCAGGATTTTCTGGCCATGCCATGCTGGCGGAGCTGGGGACGAACAATGGTGAGCAGCTCCAAGGGTGGCACAGGGGAGGGTGGGTGGCAGGGGTGCATGGCAGGCATGGAGCTTGCGTGGGATGGTGGAGCACCCAGCCATGAGCAAGGTGCTGCTGGAGCAGGGCTTGGGTGTTGTGAGCAAGCAAAGGCATGTGGGGAGGGTGGCAGGGCTGGGGGTCCACAGTGGGTGGCCGACACCATGCCCTCCTTCAGAAAGCAGACAAGGCTGCGCTGGAGGCCAAAGCGAGCCAGGAGAAGCTGCAACATGCCATGGTCCAGTTGAGCTAGATGATGCAGGACCTGCTGCAGAGGATGTCCCTGCTGGACCAGGACAGGCAGAAAGCCCTGGAGAAGCTCTTCAGTGAGATGGACTCCAAGGTAGCAGCGTCACCCGGGGAGGGTGGTGGGGATGGAGGGATGTACCAGGCGAGGGAGCACATCCCTGCGTGGGGTGGGTGAGCCCTGAATCTGCCAATACCAAGAGGTGGCAGTCCTTGTGCCATGGCTAGCTATGTGTCACAGGGTGTCCCCGATGTCCCTGGGGGTGGGGACTTGGGGGCTCCCGGGGGTGTTGTGCCCCACACAAGGCTGTTTGTCCTTCTGCATTGCAGGTACTGCCATGTAGATGAAGACGGGCTCCTTGGAGGGCCAGTGGCAGGCTACCACGGGTGGCAACAGGACAGCAGGTGTCTGAGCCAGCCAGGGGGCTGTGAAAGGACCCGGGGAGGGGGCAGG
>NW_009627463.1:1296-1520 GCF_000690535.1 Cariama cristata | reverse complement strand
CCCTGCCCCCCACTCATTGCAGTGGGTTACCCCCGCAGGCCATAAAGATGTTCCCTCCTCACCTCTCCTGCGCAGTCCCTGGGCTCGTGGGGGCACATGGGGTGTCCTGGGGGACTCGGACCGGACCCTGATGCTTTTGGGCTGGGCCACGTCCCTGTGAGCTCTCTCTGACCAGTCAGATGTTCAGGCCTGTGGTCTGGCCCTGGATTTTAGTCCTACGGCTC
>NW_009627463.1:0-1238 GCF_000690535.1 Cariama cristata | reverse complement strand
TGGCTTCACCTGTTTCACAGGCAGGTGCCTCCCTCCAAGGTTGGGGACTGATCCCTTCTGTCTCCCCTGGGTGGGCTCTGTGCTGCACATCCCCTGCTTCGCAGACCATCCCCACTCCCAGCAGGACTCCGTGATGGACTCAATATGCCCTGGCCACCACAGTTGAGACACGAGGCCCACAGCCCTGCCTCACTCCAGATGCCACCAGCTTGGCCCAGTCCACCTCAGTGGACCACCCAACTCCAGCACAACCCCACACAGGGAAGCTCACAAGTGCCAGCACCAGCTCCAGCCCTTGCTCCCAGCCTCTGCTGAGGCTGTACAAGAGGCAGCCTGGGTGAAACCATTGCTCCTACAATGTTTATTTTAGCAACACAAATGTGAGATTGAAATTTGTTATTGACTGGTGAGCAGAGGGATGCAGGGGCACAGCCTCATGGGGAAAGGGCTCGGCACGGATAGCGACCTCCAAGGAACCTCACCCCTGTCATCCAGTGAAGAAGGGATAGAAGCCAGGTCACAGCAAGACACCCCGGACCCCTGGGTGTCACGTAGGGAGTCCGAGGTCTCACCGCAGCCCCTGCCATCAGCCTGCCCCTGCTCCTGGTGGGGTCTCACACCCACAGCTCATGTGGTGGGGCAGCAGGCAGAGCCAGGCTGGCTTCTGCTGGCATGCACAGAGCGAAAGGCAGTCACCGCACGGCTGGGGCGGCGTGTTTCGAGACAGACAGACAGCGGAGATGCGGCCAGCCCCAGCTCTGAGGCACGGCACGTACAGAGCCACTTGGAGAGGGGATCCTGAAACACCCCAGGCCCAGGTCAGCCTTCCCCACATCCCGCCGCTGCTGCAAACGAAGCAAAGACACCGGGTTCAAAGCAGAAGAGCGTGTATTGCAAGCGGCTGCGGCGCATCCGGAGAGACTTCCAGCCGCCGGGAGAAAAGAACAGAGGGGTTAAAACCGATCCCAGTCTCTAGGGTTACACTGTGTCATGCAAACAGCCCCGGGGCAAACCCCATCCCAGGAGGGCAAGGGGAGGGGGAGCTGGCGCACGGGCTCGCCCCCGTCTCCCCATCCCCGGGGCTGGGCGAGGGGCCGGGCACCTCCCGGGGAGCCGGCGTCCCCCAGCCCTGCTCACCAGCGAGCACAGCGCATGCGGGATGGAGGCTGCGGCCGAGCAGGAACAGCCCTTGCTCTCTCCCTCTCTTACAAAAAAAAAAGAAGAAGTTGCGTGGGGTG
>NW_009627462.1:21600-22184 GCF_000690535.1 Cariama cristata | reverse complement strand
GGGGGGGCGAGTAGGTAAACGATTGTTCCCTGCAAGGACAAATGTATTTTGTTTGTTGTAATTAAAATGTTTTAATGAGACAACCATAAAATCAACCATTAATTATTTTTTTTCAAACACTTCTGCTTCCTTTTGAGCTAGGTCTATTTAGAAATAGTTTAGAGAGTAGCCTGCAGTTTTATTCTTTCTGCGGTATTATACACAGGAGTGGAGAAGTCATTTATAAATAATTACACAATGTTTTGGGTCTTTGGGTTTGTATAATATATCAAAGCGATTAGTACACGCATTGTTCCATTGTAAATGGTTTTTTTCCCTTCCTTTCAGTTTCACTTGCCTTGTCTTCTATCTAAACCTTTTTCGTGAAATCCTTTGTCTTCCTCATTCTTTTAGCTTGTTACAGTGCAGGGACATTCTTCTTATTCAAACACTCACAGCATGAGCAAAGAAAGCTACTTCTGTCGCATCTTAAGTTTTACCATAACTTTCTGGCATTTTCTTTTCTTCCAATTTTCCCAGACTACTGATAGGGTAATGAAGAATTATAACATACATCAATTATTGGTGCTCACGGTGGATTATGC
>NW_009627462.1:21224-21569 GCF_000690535.1 Cariama cristata | reverse complement strand
TGCCCTGAATTGAAGGGGAGAAAAAGGGGGGGGGGGGGAAGCGTCACTTTCTGTGGTTTTGAGGCACAGGAGAGAGGACTCGGCGCAGATTATTTATAACATCTTTCTGAGCATCAATTATGTTTGACTCCTACAACCACTTCCTTGTCCCACTGGTTTTATGGCCAGAAGGAGTCATTTTTGTGTGTGGTAGCTGTGGCATTTAACTTGTTTCTTTTATGAGGAGCCCAAACAATGCATCTTCAGGCCAAACAATCTATCTCCCCGAATAATAGCCCAAATGTCAGTCAAGCGCTCAGGGCTGGGAAATATATGATGATGGTAAAGGGCCACGGGAAGAAAGCG
>NW_009627462.1:320-21154 GCF_000690535.1 Cariama cristata | reverse complement strand
CCCCCCCCCACCCCATTTTGGCACCGGGTACCCCCCGGGAGCTGGGCTGGACCTGGAGCGGGGTACAGGTGCCCAAGGATGCGACCGACTGCCTGAGGTTTCAACAACCCTAATCCAAGTTATCCAAGGAAAAGGGCCAAACCCTCCCGCTGCAGTCACGCTGCTGGGGCACACTCCTGCCTGGCCCTTCCCCAGCCTCCCGGCTACCACATTAACTGGGAAAAATGAGATTAGGATGTCACCTCTGAGAAACGAGCCCTTTTTTTTCCCCCACCTTATTGTGCGAGAGGTTTTTCTTCTCTTTTTTTTTTTTTCCCCTTCCACCTCCTCCCGCCCACATTTCCCCCTCTTTTGTTGATTTGTATTTTGTTAATTGAAGCTAGAACACTTCTCCTAAAAGAAAGGGACAAAATTCATTGACGGCCTTGCGGATGAAATCCCCCCAACAAGGTGCAAAGCAGGAAGCTTAACTACATGCTGAGATGCTTAAGTTGTCTTTTATACCCTCCGTATCAATAATTCTGCTTAGGAGTGGCTTTTATTTTTATTTTCTTTTAACTGCAATAAAGATAACCTGGAAGAATTGAAGCACTGTAATGGTGGGATGAAATTGAGCTTGAGCTCTTGGCAGGGGGGAGGCTCTTGGGGGTCCCCCCAGGCTCTGGGGACGGAGGATGCTCCGGGACCACCGGCAGCCCCCGGGTCCCCACTGCCCCGCTGCGGGGGCCCGGGGGATTTGCTGCCATTTGCATAGCAGGTGTTGGGTTCTGGGCCATTCTTCCTTAAGGGAGTTTTAATACGGGATAAATTACCGGGAATTAGGAGGAGGCAGGCGACAAGAAAAGTGCTCGTGGAGTCTTCTCCTGGCCACAGCAGGGGAAACGGAGAAAAAGGCTAAAGAAAAGGAATAAAACCCAAACGCAGCGCCCCAGCCTGGGGAGTTTGGGGTGCGCAAGGGTTGGGGGGCAGCTCTCACCGACTTCTCCTGAAATTCAGGTTTGAACCAAGGAACGTGATAATTCCAGAGATAGTAATACGATTACTGGCCTGAGGATCTTTGAGCGAGTAAGTCTGGTAGGGGAGTTTAAAATGTTAATCCCTGGTATAATCCCCTCCCTGGCATTGTACGTACAAGGGTTGCACCCACAAGAGAATTGCCTGTTTCCTTCCCTGGGCTTCAGGGTGGGAGGGCAAGGCTGGGGAGCAACCCCCACACAGAAACACGCGTGTGAACATGTGTGCACCTATGTGCATGCGCCTACAGCCACGTACCCACGCACTCATGCATGCTCACATGTGTGCACACACGTGCAACCACACGCGTGTACATCTGAACACATGTGCACATACATGCAGCTCCTGTGCGAAGCGTTACTGCCGTCCCAAAGATGTCTCATCTGTCGTAAGAACCGCAGGGACAGCATCCAGAGATACTTGGAAATATCTCTGTAGCTGTCGTACTTGGGATCATGTCCTGCCCTGTCTGTAGGGTTTTTGCGATGCCTGGCTCTGGCCATGGCTAAGGCCAAGACAAATCGTTAATAACAGTGACGATAATTGACTTTTGCATACATACGTATGGGTATATGCACATCTGCACGCAAAACGGGAGAGGAAGGCTGAGTCACTGGTGTTCCCAGGGGGTCTTAATGAAAATTTCCTATCACACCTCAGCCACTGCTTTGCCCTGTCAGTTAGAGTACGCACACATAAAAGAAAAATGAGATGCTTCACATGCTTTTAAGCAGAGAGTCATTTTGAAATGCATCTACTTGCAGGTAGGGAAGGTTTGTCTCTAACTCTTGATTTGGCCCTCTGTAAAGGGACGGCAGTATGAAACCAGCCAGACACTTTTCACATCAAAGGAGGCTTGATGTTTTAGGTCTAAATAGAGGCCACCTATAATAAAAGATTATGTCAGTGAGGAAGAAGCTGACATCTCCTCAATTGAAAAAAAAAAGAAGACAAGCAGGTGAATTCACCCCAAAAGAGATGCGAGAGCTGGGCAGGGACCTGCTGGCGCTTGCAGGAGCCTGGGAAGGGCGGGGACAGGTGGAAAAGGCGAGGAGATGGCTCCGGCCATGGGCCCCGGACCATGCCAGGGAGAGCCCCTGCACCCTGAGCCCCAGGGATGCAGCCTTTGGGGTTGGGGTCCCGCTGCCCGGGCCGTGAGAGGGCCGAGGGTGACCCCCAAGAGGCAGCGCCGCAAACTCGGCCGTGGGGGGCGGAGGGGTCGCATCACCCTGGGCTCCCGAAAAGCTCCCGTGCACGGGATTTATTTAGCAAAGCAAAATCTGCTCTGGCGATGTAACCCCCCTGCTTTCCTCTGGGCTTATGCTGTCATTTTGTTGCTTTTATTGTGTTAGTAAAAATAAATAAATCTTTTTTTGGAGTTGTTACTATCTCACTAAAACTATTACGTGACCTTGAGTACAATGGTAAAGATTTCTTGAGTGAGGACAAGTGATACAAAGAGTTTTTCCTGGCTGAGGGCTGGTGGTTTGGGGCTGTTTTAGCTGCGGTGGGTGCTGAGTTTCGGAGAGTGGGGTTGGGCCCCGGGGCGATGGACTTTGCAGTTCAGAGTCCAAAAAGTGAAGCTGGGCTCTGGGCAGGGCGGTAGGAGGAAGAGATTTAGTTTGGCTTCAACGGAAGATGACTTCTAGAAAAATGTCAAAATCAAACTTCTGGTGGCTTCTGAATTAAAGATGCTTCGGTGAAAACACACTGAGATGGAACACCAACTCTTTTTAAAGGAACCCTCTTTCTTTTTTTCCTGCATCAACTCAGCTTTTTGAAGGATGTCCAGTGTTTTTCAAACAAATTTCATTAAACTTAGCTGAAAGCAAATGGCAAATAACTTGTAGATCTGCTCTGCTTTCTGGAATTGAAAGGCATGCCTTGCACGGACTTAAACGGCCGCTGGCTATCCATTCAACTGGGCTGCTTTGCAGTTCATTATCGTGGTATTATATGTGCAATATAACCTTTAAAGTTCCCATTCTTCAGGGACAAAAACACAGGTATGAACACCTTCAATTCTAGCCTGAATCAACCCCCTGTTAATGTAAGCAGCTACAGTGAAGATGAGGGACTCTGTCTTGCTCTCCATCACGCTGACAGCCAAGCATCACCTCTTTCAGTATCACTTTACAATCATGTCGCTGGGTATAAAAAGAAAAATAAAAGCATATGGTGCCTGGGAGTTTTCAAGGGCTGTTACACCTGTAGTTTACCACTATGCTTTTATTTTTCTGCTACGGTACTACATTTTTCTACTATGGTAGCTTTAAGTTTTTGGTCTGCTAATACATAGTTTAGAACAGCTTGAAGGGGTAAAATGCTAAATAAATACAAAGTACTAGTTCCAGTGGTCAGGGAATTAGAAAGACAGTGGAGCAGCATGACTAAGAGAAGGTAAATGTTGTCCTAGGTGAGGTTTTTAGTTTTCCTTGGGGCTGTATGCACTTCCACAGTAATCAGCTCCCCTGAAACAAATACTTGGCTAATGAGGGAAGACAGGTTTGGCCGATGTGTTTCTGCTGAGCCTCTGCTGTGGGGATGCTGCTTTCTTTTCCAATTTAAGGATGTATTAAATTGCAATAAATTCTGTGTTCACAGATAAATAGTAAAATCAGTGCAATTGCTAATTATTAAGTGAATGTACTTCTTCTTCAGACTGTAGACATCCCTTGTTTTTAACCCTCTTGGATAAAACCCAAAGTATTGTTTTTTCATTTACCTGAGGTTTAACGCACTGCAGGTCTTGAGCCTGTTTCCATTTACTCCGGGGGGAGTTAGAGATCGTTTTGCTGGGACTGGTGCAGCTACACTTCTCCAAAGCAGCTGCCGGAGTTAGGCAGGGCTCTGAGCCTCTCACCCCACTGTGCAAACAGAGGAGGGGATCCGATGGGGCTGCAAAATCACAGAGAAACATTGCTCACAAGATTGCTTTTTTATTGCTTGCCTTGTGGGCCTTATGGATATACAGATGGTGCCTATCCCAAAGAATCTTGTTTTCTTTAATTATTTTTTCCCTCCCTAGAAACAAATAGGCTATGACTTTGGTTTTTTTTTTTTTTTTAAATAGTTTTCAGTGTTTGGTGTTATTTATCTTCATTAACCTGTTAATGACCCCAAACCTCAACTCCACACATGACATGCCAGGTGCTGGGAATTTAGCTCTTCATTTAAGAACTCTACCCACAGCCTTGGTCAGAAAAAGAGAAAACCCCAATTTTCCTGACTTGTAAGTGATGGGAAGAGCCACAAGGTGTCAACCTCTACCAAGCTGCAGCCAGCTCTGCTCTCCCAGCAGTGGCTGGGATGGATAACCCTGTGCGGAGGCTCTGCTGGAAAACCCAGTTACCTGCTGCAAGTAAGTGGGGAAAATAATCCCCCAGAACATGGAAGATTTCTTGTTTTACCACCACTCTTTGCTTTACAGCCTTTCTTTATTTCTGTTTGATTTCCTTCATTATTTTCTGCTGCAAGCTTTAGGCAAATTCAATGTTCTTGTCACTATGTGTAGAAAAGGGAATGGGACTTGCTACAAAGAGTGTGTTATCCAAAAAAAGGTAAGGTCAAAGATGGGTGAAGAAAAGGAATACTACCAATTCTGTGTTATATTTCTGTGTATATAAATATGCATATGTGAGAGTAGTGAGTTGTTGCAGTGAGTTACTGTGAATCTCGAGATCCCTGTCCAGTCACTGGAGCTGTGCCCCCAGCACCCCTCTCCTGTGGGTCACAGCACACTGTAATTACCCTTAAAGCAGAGCAACTGGCATTCAGTCAAATATTTCCATTATCATGCCACAGATGGCATAGAGGTGAAACTGTAGGTAAACAGGAAGGAGATGGGTTTTTCCCATGGAAAACTCCAACTTTCAATGTGTTTTTCAACTCCAGATTTCAGAGCTTGCTGCTTTTCAGCTTCTGTCATCAACTCTGATAATAAAAGCAATGGAACCCCCAGGCCATGGCCCTTCTTGGCACACATGACTGTGCCCACATGGTGATGCAGGGCCAGTAGGACCAGCGAGGGGGTTTGGGCTGGGACCCTGATGTGCCCGCTCTGTGCTCTGCACCAAGCACCTGAGGTCAGATGGGGATGCTCTGATTAGTAACGCTGCTGACTTTGTGTTTTCCCTTCCGTGCACCGTGCTGGTTTTGTCCTCCTCCATCCTTTTCTCCTGATCTTGAAAGACCACTTCCCAGGCATGAAAAACCCGTAAGTCTTTTTTTTTTCTTTTAAAGCTGTATTTGATATTTTCCCTTTGTAGATCAGCATTTCCAGGCATCATTATGAAATACGTTGCTCTGTGCAGTTGGAGCGTTGGGATTTTACCTTCTGGGCAACACCAAACCTCCTCTGCTTCCTCGCGGTGCTCCCTTTGGGGCTGTAGCGTGTGGTGGTCCTGCTCTCAGCCGAAGGTGTGCCATGCTTATCGAGTGCGGTCGCTTTCTGCAAAAACGCTGTCCCAAGTGCCTTCAGATTCAAAGCAGTCCCAAGAATTTCTTGCCTTTTTTTTCGGTGTGGTTTTTTTTCCCCACTCCTTACCTTCACAGAGCCCGTGCAGCCTGGGCTGAGCGCAATGGCTCAGCTCGTGGCCTGGTGGCATCGCTCGGAGCCAGGCGTGATGGTTTGACGCTGATTACTGTAATGGGGAACTGGATTTCCCTGGCAGAACTGTTTTAGCTGTTGCACAAAAATGGAGAGGGAACACCCTGCTAGTCACTTACAGCTTGAATTTGAGAGGCAGCGCTTGCCAAACTGGTTCTTGCTGGGGAGGAGCGGCTGTTGACTGGGAATTACTGGTCCGAGGAGGGAGCTGAGGAGCTCTGGACTGGTTTGTTTTTCCTAATGTGGTTGCAGAAGTGATAAGTCTTCTAGATTTAGAGAGGAAGCTGAAGTAAATCCCAAGGATAAATGTAAATGGTGCAATTATGAAGGTAATAGAAATGGCAAAGTATTTTTATGCACACACAGTGGAATGGGCAGTAATGAGACAAAAATGCTGAGGGATAAAGACAAAAGACATTTCTTCCGGGATTAGAAGTGAGCTCAAAATTGCTAAAGCCTAATGGAAGAGGGGAAAAAAAAAAAAAGCAGCTTGTTGTAGCATTTCTTTTCCTTTAATAAGCTGCTTTTTTTCTGGGAGTCCTGAGTGTTCAGATGAGGCACACTTAGTGCCTAGTAACCCAACAAAGCTTCGATTGGTGGCTCTGCAGAAAGATTTTCTTTTCCTTGCAGGTTTCTAACCATGAAAAAACACTGAGATCAGTTGCTTCAGAATCCTTAATTAAACACAACAAAGAAGGGCAATTAGAGCTGTGTTTTGCTTCTGTCATCCAGCAAATCTTGCAAACCTCAAAACCCTTTTCTTGTTCCAAGATTTATGATGGGAATAAATCATAATTATTCCTGTAATTATCAGCCTTAAGCAAACACCAGCAGGATTTTTTTTTCTTTTTTTTCTTGGGGGTTTGTTCTGAAACCCATCCAAGAGGAATTCACTATCCTCTTTTGTTGTGCAGGAAGAAAAACAAAAACACAGGCGTGGTGATTTTCCCAGGCCTTGGCCGCCTGCCTCCCTGTCACTTTGTGTCATGTCATTCCTCCCTCCCAGGTCCTGCGTGCCCACTCCCAGCGGAGCAGCTCCCGTTGTGCTGGATGCCCTCCACGTGTGTTGTCAGAGCGGTCTCTGCCCAAAAAGGTGATAATATGAACAGGCAAAAGATAAGAGAAAAATCTAAGAGGATGTGAGTGCTTCAGAGGTTGGCAAAAGGACCAGAAATACAACCTGTCACTCAGTGTTTGGAAAATAAATGCTTGTGCATGTTGCATCTCTAAAAAGTATTTCCTCCAGGGATCCTGGCTTTGTTTTGAGGGTTGGATGAGGTTGTGCTCATACCCAGCAAGAGGGAGCAAGTTTTCCTCTTCAGGCATTGAAGATGATAGCACGCGTGTGTGGTTTTTGGTGCTGGGAAGTCAGATGGTCCTGTCTGAGGACAGGACCCAAATGCAACGCCCGGGGAATGGCAGCTGCAGGGGCTCCTGTGGGTCCTGGGCTCGCTGGAGAGCTGGTGGCAGGAGGGAGGACCACTGGGCAAGAAAGCCATGTGGCTTGGTGTATTGAGCAGAAACTCCTGATGTTTTTAAACGATTTTGGGCAGGTGGTTTCGGAATGAGCCTTCCCAGGGTTGTGCTGCGATCCAGTTTCCCATGCAGGTGTGATGGACATGGCTTCTGTAGACACAGTGGCATCCAGGTGTCGTCTTTGCCCTTAGCGTGCATGTTCCACGTTAATGCTCTAATACGACTGTGTAAACCTCTGAGCAGGTTTCCCAAAATACAGCTGCATTTTCTTTGCTTTGGGAGGTTTCCCATACCCGGATAAGAAAATGCAACTGTTGAAGCCTTTCTTGCAGAGCTGAGGAAGAGCATTCCCAGTGTCAGCAGTGCAATGAGCAGGCTCCAAGCTGATTTATAATGCAGACGGCCGTAGAGGTGTCCCCAGGCTGTCTGAGAAGGTTTTTGGTTGCCACTAGATGTCCTTTCAGCTCTGCTTTCCCCCACCGCTTCTCCAGAGCAACCATCTGGGCTGGGATCTCCTGGCCATGGCCCAAGAGCCACTGGACACCAAAGTGCTGCAGGGCTGATGAGAGCAAGGAATGGGGCTGAACCCAGGGCTGCTGGGGCTTCCCAAACATCCCTTTGATGTCACACTGCTTTGTCTCCTGTAGTGCTCGCTAATAGAAACAAGGATGCTTTGGATGCTCAAAACCCAACTTCTGGATCTGTACTGGGTATTAAATACTGTAATACCTCTGGGATGAGTTGGGGACGGTTACTGCATTGCTGCCTGGGCAGGACCACTGATTAGTCGATGTGATGGTCCAAGGAGGCAACCTTGGAGGGTAAAAAAGATGATGACTCTATCTGAGTTTCACATGAGATGATGACCAAATGGTGGCCCAATTCTGTGCAGGTTTTTAGCTTTCTTTCTGTGAAATGGTAAATACCTTTGAGGCTGCAGTCCATAAAGATGGAGGGTCAGTCTTTGCAGAGGTACGTGATACCAGAAAGCACAACTAACAGTGTTGTGGGATTTTCCAAGTTGCCTGGATGCCCAGAATTTGGCAAACAATTAAGATTTCTGTAAGGTGTGTGTCAATACCTACAAGCACCAAAAATCACTGTAAGCATCTGGAGCTCTGTGCTTGCAAGTGCAGCTGTGGCCACCGTTCCTCAGGCGGTGACAATCCCCGTTGCTATTCTGGGGTGGGTTATGTCAGGTAAAGGAGTTAGAGGAAATCTGCTTTGGGGTACTTTGCCAGAAACACGTGCTGGTTACAAGGATATCTGGGGGCTCACGGGGTGCAGCCTTTCAAGGAAAACCGAGCATCTCCCAGGAAGCACTCGGCTCTTTGTGGCTTAGGATCAGAGGGAAATCAATGAATAACAGACACAGAGGGTTTCTGATAGGGCAAACACAGAGTCAGTGAGAACTGCAAACAGCAATTCTCAAAAATACCTCTATTTCCATCTGTGACCATGCACACCCCAACCCACTGAAGGGAACAAACTGAACAACAGATCCCAGCACGAGTGCTAGGCATGGAAGATCCATCGAGTGCCAAAACTGAGAACTGCCCTGGCATGAAGTCAGCGTGGCCAGAGCTTTCAAGATGGGCTGCCCGTCCTTCTGGATCTGAAGCGCAAACTCAGCCAACAGCCAAAACCAGCTTGCCTTTTTCCAAAGGTGCTGAGCAGCTAGGAACAAGTGAGATCTTCAGATACTGTGCACATCTAGATTTAGATGCCTCATTTTTGGAAGCTGGCTTTGGAAGAAAAATACCCAAAATGTGACTGGTGTTTCATTTGACCTACTGGGAAGTGTGTTTTGGAGAGTGCAAGCTCTGTCTGGGCTTGTATAAAGCCCATTAAGTGATGTCAGGTTGTGCGGGGGGCCCTTTACCTTTGGGCAGGTACAGCTCCCTGCCTGTGGGTTTCAAGGGATGGTGAGTCCTGGGGTGGTGGCTTTTTATTCACATTTGTTCCCATTCCCTATAAACGTGGGTCCAGAAGGGACCCAACTCTGATGTTTAATTAACTCGGAGAGCATTTGTGTTGCCGTAACACTGCCTTCAACTTCCCGCTTGGGGGTGACCAGTGCAAACCCCCAAGCCCCTCTGATGACTTTACCATTGAGCCCCACGTTTGTTCCCAGAGTCCTGATGAAACCTCGTTAGTGCGGGCGGCCAGTTTTCCTACGGCATGGAAGTGGTCAGGAAATGTTCCCATGTGCCTAGCAATCTGGCATGGCCTCACGCCTTGATTTAGGGAGCCTGGGGGGGAGCTGGGGCACGGCAGGCAGCTGGACCTGCCGAAAGCACTGCATGTCTCGCATGGACCACCAAGCAGCTATCGCTTCTTAATAAACTTTTTGGCCATTGCTGACCCAGACCATATATGAACAAGTGAAAGGCAAGTGGTGAAAGGATCTGCGTAACATTACTAATCCCACATAGCACTCTCACTGAAAAGGCAAAGCAGGTTTCCCTGCTATTGTGTCCCTTCACTGCAGCTGCTTGGTTCGCCCTCGTGCTTTTATTAAAAGAAAATCTGATAGTGCCGTTTCGGAAGGGGTGCAGCCTGTGGGATACCCAATGCCAGGGATACCAGGGATGGAGGGGGCAGACGTGGAGGTCTCCTGTGCAGGGCTTGGTGCTCTGTCTCTATGTGCTCCTGGCTCCAGCGTGCCGCGGAGCAGGTTTGCAAGCTGGATGGGGGGAAAGCAATTGCCACTGCCCTCCTTGGAGGCTCTGTGAAGGGTTTGCATCCTTGCGCTGTAACATCTGTGTTAGAGTAAAGGAGCTGCGGGGTCAGCTTGTGCTGCTCCTGTGCTCCGGGATGAAGCTGGGCTCTGCCTTTTACCCTGCAAACGTGCAAGCTCTTAGGAAGGTAAATTGTTCACTGGTGAGCGGTCGGGGCTGGCTGCTGCGTGCTCAGATCGTACTTCAGCAGCTTAATTTTTCAATCTCAAAGCACAAATGTATGGGCTGTATGCTAGGGGGGCTGGACCGAATGGTCTCCTGTGGCTTCGCAACCTGCAATCTGCTGGGGAAAACAAAAGCAAACCTTAAGGTTGCTGCCAAGTCTAGGTGGAGGAGGTACCTACATAGATATATTTAAACGTTTTAACAGAGATCTTTCGGTCTGAAGGAAAGTGGTCAATGTTTTGTGTGTGGCAGTTACTATCTGACACAGTATTTGCCTTTACAACTGCAGTACCAGGGACGGTGAGGAATGTTCCTCCTGTTTCTGGGAACTTAACAAACCTGCCTGGAGATGCAGTTTAACAGGCTTGGGAAAACCAGCTCAGAGTCACAGGTTTTTTTTCTTGATGGTTTCAATTCCTGTTTCCAAGAGTTGTTTTGTTCAAAGCACAGATTTTGGGTTAAAGGGAATACACGTATTGAACCAAGCAGTTCTTTTTCTTTAGTCTCCCATTCTAGCAAATGGAAAAAAAAAAAATTAAAAAATTACAGTCGACTTCCTCTGTGCTGAGTTTTTGCTGGTGGTTTTGGTCTGGCAGACGAACCCAGAGCTAAGAGTCATTTGTACAGGCTATCCCCTGTGAGATGTGAGTCAGGGAGTACTGCATTTGGGCAAGTGGAGCTGTGCACAGCATTCCCAACGGAGCCTTCACCACCTCTTGTGCAACCATATCGATGCTTTTCCAGGAAATACATTGCCCAGTAGTCGCTAAATAAGCATAAGCCTCTTCTTGAAGTCTGTCGGCATGTTGAAATCAAGTTTCCTCAAGGAAAAAATACTGCTTTTGTTAAAATGTGACTCAAGAAAGGAGAGGGGCAGCTTGGCTAGCCCACGGGTCTGGGCTCGCCTGGAGATCAGGTTCAGATGCGCAGCCCGGAGCAGTGCCCTGTGGTGGATATCTCCAGAGGTTTAATTTCTTAAATACTCTGGGATCTTTCTCAAGCTTTTTACTAATAGGCATCTGAAGCTTGTAGCTCCATCCTTGTGCAGAATAGGAAAATACTTTGAAGTCTAACAGCTCTTTTTCCTTCAGCTCTGCCAGGGTATTATCACAATAAATAAGTATAGTGTGTGTGCATATATATATTTTTCCTTTTTTTTTTCCTGTCTGAACTGGAGGAAACCCTTGAGCTGAGGCCAGGCGTCGCCTTGATTATATAGTATAAGATCACCGTCACAGGAGTCGTGCTGATGCCGGCAGCAGCCCCGTGCGAAGCCGCCTTTGCACAGCTGGGAGCAGCCAGGATGGAGAACGGTGCTGTTTGGGGAACACCAGCAGATTTTAATGCCTTTAAACTCTTGCTGGCTTTATCCTTCCTATCTGTTGCTTTCCTTTTTAGCTGGGGAGCGGTGTAGGAGCCTGGGGTGCAAAGTCCCTCCCTTTGGGCGAGGGCAGAAACTGCACAGAAAGAGGTGGGGGTGGCTCACGGGTTTTTGTTGCCTGACTTTTGTTGTACAGCCTTCCCTAACCTAACCGAGATCTTCTCCAAATCACTGCATTTTACTTGTTTTTATCTGGATCTGGGGTGGTTGATTTACATTTATTTAACATAACACTAGACTAGTGGCTACAGGTGCATGGCATAGCCCTTCTTTATGTAACAAGAGTTCTCAGTGTTCAGGTAAAGTCCAAATCCTAAAAGGAGAAAGGGAAGTAAATTGGACTGGAATCATGTTTTCTAATTCCAGTGTCATCAAGATGCCATATCTTTAAATCAGCTTCTCTGAGTCAGTGCTTTTCCCCAAACTAATTCATCCACCAAAAAAAGTTGTTAGAAGTGGCCGGTGTTACCTGACGGCTGAAGGAAATTTAAGACCATTAGTCGGCTTTTTTTAAATATATTTTTTATTACTTTTTTCATTTGTCTTAGAAAGAAATATGAAATTTGCATGCAACCTTCTAAATATTTCAAACATTTAAATAGTATATGATAATTTAGCAGTACAGTACATTATACAGAAAGATAATATAGGGAGACTTCCTATAATATATTTACAAATGAAAAGGTAGTTTTGTTATTTTAAAAAGAGGAATGCACTGCTTAACATTGAAGTATTACATTCAAAATAATGAATATGTTGTATTGTGACTAAAACATATATAGGTATTTATATGTTTGCCCTATCATATTTTTCATAAAAAGGTACCTTTTAAAGGCTTTTCTTTTGCTGTTGCTACAAATCTAGGAAATCATACACAATAGTCTTGAAGCTTAAAATGTCTCAGTACTGAAGCCACAAACTTTCTGTACGAACTTCAGGTGGGGAAAAAAAAAATCTAAAACATTTTCTTAGTAATAAAAATTCCCTAGAAATGCTTTCTAATGCATGAAACATTAAATGGGAGATACGATACGCTTCACCTTGCAGCAAGACCTCAAGTCCAATACAAAAAGAGGTACACAAGTGATGTTCATACTCATTTGACGACGTGCTGAGGGACGTCACTTCTGCAGTTACAGCCATGACATTTCGGTGGCATCGTCCCCAGCAAACTCGTCTTTGGTCCCTGCTTTGCCTGACTAAGGTGGAGGCTGCGAACACAACAAACAACCACAGCACCAAAGCTTTCCCACTGCGAGAGGGTGAGGGACATGGCTGTATAACACCTTTACAAACATTCCTGTTTGTCTAATGAGCTTATAAAGCTCGATTGCAATCATAGTGAAGTATGAATGAATAACAATAAAAAAAAAAAAAACAAAACAAAACACAAAACCCCAAAACCAACCTCTTTAAAATGAAAAGCATGACTTTTCCCAATCTCAGTACAGAGCAGACGGGTATGAAATCTGAAGTGCAACAGATGCTTGTGAAATCTGGAAGCCTTTTGCACGTGGCTATAAAATGTAAAAACTGACCCTTGGTAAAAAGTGCTTTATAATAATATAGAATCTGTGTCTTATGTCTGTGAGAGAGAAATAATCTTCTGCAGAGCCCAGTCCTATGCCAGCCAAGGGAGTCTGCTCCATTCCTCACGCCGCTTCCTCTTATTCTTCATAAACCCTAAACAGAAGGAAAGTCAAGAGCAAGGTGTTTAAACTATGAATGAAACTACTCCTTTCCAAATAATAAATAATAAAAACACCACAGACAACAGAAACCAGATTTTTAGCTTTTGCTTAAATAAACTGGAAAGTAAGTTCTTGACTTCAGCAGTCACCGGATTGCTATCCGTAAAGCATCTGGAGGAAGGCTGGACTTTGACACGGCCGCGTCTTGCAGGCGTGTGGGGAGGAACACGCTCTGCCACGGTTATCAGGGTACACAGGATGAAGAAATCCACATCTGATAATATACTTTGACCACTGGAAAATCCCTGTCTCGTATACAAATGTTGAAGTATATCATGAGCTGTATGTAGATAATAAATCCACAATATCTGTTATGTTTGGAATAATATTACACTCTATGTTATTTTTCTAGTTTACATGCTGAGAAGAGCACTTGACAGGCTTGTCTGCTGAAAAATCCTAGTTGTGCAGACTCTTTGGGTGAAAGCAGTCTTCCATGGCGTGGGAAAAACTAGGGGCAATGCTGTTTTGTGGGAGATTAATGTCCGTAGTGCATAGCCCTGGCTTTTCCTGGGGAGAAGTGCAGTGGGTTTTGTACAGCTGGCACTGAAGGCCCTGACAAGTTATTTATTAATTCTGAGGACTTGGTTTAAATCAAGCTCTTTATGTCTGAAATATTCACTCGATGCTGCTTCAGCTGCCGTTTGGCTTGGCTGCCCTGCTTGCCTGGTTAGCAGCGTCGGGGACCTGCTGGGTGCGATGCAGGGGTGGCATGGCATGGCGTGGCGGAGCAATGCCAGCGCTGGGCAAGGCAAAGCAAGGTAAAACACCCAGGGTTGTGCTGCATCCCTTCTGCACGCCCCAGACGGGCAGCCAAAGCCATGGGGATGCTGGGCTCACCATCCTTCCTCCTCTCCCTGGCAGCAGGGACAGTCTCCCTGCCCTGGCTGGACTGTGGGGAAGCCTCAAGCTGAGCTTTATTTTGGTCTACGGAGGAAACCGTGGGCAGCACTGTTATCTGCAGACAGGAGCTAGTCTGCAGCACATGGACCTCAGCCCTCACAGCTCTGCACAGGGCATCCCTCCTCTCGGTCCGCTTGGGGGAACCCTGCATATCTCCTGAATGCACGAGCCCAGGGCTGAGCATCCTTCGTCATCTTAATGACGGCCTTATTGAAAAAAACCCCAAACCCCACAAAAACCCAGGGGAAGAGTGTAAGTAGGTGGTTTTGCAATAGCCAGGGCTTCCCCACAGGCTCTGTTTATGGAGCAACTGCAGGGAGTTAGGGGAGCCGGCCAGTGGGCTCAGCACCCACCACCCCTCGCAGTCCCGTGGCATCGCCCGTGCCACTGGGCACCGCATGGCTGTGCTGGAGCCCGCTGGCACCCTTAGACCTGCTGAGAGACGAGGCTTGCTGCTTGCTAGCCTCATTTGAGCTCAGGTTTGGGGAGCAAATTTTGGTTGAGGGGGGTCAGGCTTTGGTGGGATGGTACTGCATGGAGAGGCTCTTTCTTGGCCATGGCTGGAGAGGTGGTAGGAGTTGGGCAGCTCCCCTTAATTACAGACAGGGACATCACCACTGACCATCATACATCAGGATTCACGTTTCTTGCTCTCTCTGGTCTATCTATGACTGATGGCTTGCAAAAAAAAGAAAAAAAATCTTCTTTTCAAGGGAGAAGGTGGCAGAGCATCTTACCAGAGGTTACTGTTTTTCTGGGAATGATACACTGGTTAAAATTGGCAAATATCAGCATCATCAGATATTGATGATTTTGAGGCGGTGTGACCAGGCACTCTCTTCCCAGCTCTGCTGACTGCTTTCCTTGTGAGCGTGTGGAAGTAATTTAGCTTTTCATCTTGGCTTTTTACCCATAGAAGGGAGGTGAGTGTATGTAAATAACTGAGAACATCAGCTGATGAATAGTTCAACAGAAATTAATTGCTATTTATAGTTGGAAGAGCCTAATCCTGAAATAGAATTGAGGACTGCATGTGGCAGGAAAGAAATAACATCAAGAACATCCAATTATAACCATAATTTTGGTAATGAAATACATCCTCCGTGCTGGATAGAGCATTCGCAGTGTGTGCGTTTTCCTGGCCTCTCTATGTCTGAACGCTGCTGATTGCCCAACTTGCCACCAAGATTTTTTCCCCCTTACCCAGCTAAGCAAATTCACACTTACCTGCCTTTCTCTTTCCATACTCTGTACCACTTCAGCAGCCTCACTGTGTTCTGGCGTTTGGGGTTTAAGCAGTGCTGCTGCTCGCCTCTCACCCGCGTCCACAGCGTCACGCTACAAGGCAAGCGAGCACAGGTTACGGGATCACGGCAAACACCCGTCCTCTGCTCCCCCTAAATGCCAAAGTCGGTCAGGGGGCTCTCACCCACGCGGGCAGCGGAAGGGTTCTCGTGCTCTGTGTTTTATGGCAGATATTTGAGTTTATTGTAGTAATAGCGGAGCAGATCTTCAGCTGTTATCCATCAGTGCAGTGCAATGTTGTCCACCGTTATACTAGGTCGTACCACCGTTTTTAATCAGTGAGTTTGCCTGTCTGTTAGATATTGTGTTTTGAGCTTAATAGCTGATTTAATTAGGGCTTATTCAGGCAACCACAAGGTCTTTGCATGAGGAGACAGTTCCATTACCCTCAACAATACCGCATCCAAGAGAAAAGATCAGACCTGCTTCATTGATTATTTTTTCCTTTTTTTCTTCCCTCTCTGATCACAGGCTGATCCTACTTTCCTTGCCAGCAGCAGTGACTTGGTGTGCCCCTATTGTCAGGACAAAGTGTGCTGGGAGGCAAAACATGGCAAAAGTCTTCTCATCATTTTAAGTTTCCTCCTAGAGGACTTAGTGAAGCCATCATCGGTTGGTCTGCCACAACCGAGGTGACACGGGAGACCTGGAGCTGCTTCCCTAGAGGATGGCTTTCCAGAAACATCAATACTGCTATCACTTCTCAGGGCTCAAGCAGTTGTCTGGTTTTGTTATTAATTTTGTGATTTGAAAACAAACAAACAAACAAAACCCAACCACAACTTTTATTGGAATTACTCATTTTCTGGAAATACCATCCCTAACAAGGAAACACGGTTTTCACTTTAACTAAAATACTGTAATGGAATTATTTAAATGCTGCTAGAGACATGAGTAAAATGATGGCAGAAACCCAGAAATACCTGTGCATACTGATGGCCGTCTTTTGTGGTTTGGTTCAGAAAGGAGCTGTTTTTCTTCTAATACAAGAAAAAGAGCCTTGCAGACTTTCCCAGCTCGCCCACCCAGTGCAGAGGGGATGTGCCTGATGAAGTGAAACGCTGCAGTTGCCTGCATGAGCTCAGCTAAGGGTCTCACCACGTTTCCCATTTCAAGGTTATACAAGGTATTCAAAGAGTTCTTTCCATTCAATTAACCTTCTTCCCTGCTCCCCTTTCTACTCCACCTCCATCAGGTGTAAGCTAAAGCCACAAAACAGATAAGGCATAATTTTCAGGTTGTTTTCTGGGAGGATGTGGCCCTTTCCCCAACGTGTGGGAAAGCGGTGGAAGGTCTCCAAGAGCCTCTGTGGCTGCAGGCATCAGAAAGGGAAGGGTCACTGCTAAAATCTACGGACTATCTCTGTTCTAAGGGTGTTCTCAGCCAACCTCTCTGGAGATCAGTAAGTACATGGTGAAGGAGAGTTTTCCTGTAGCTTTGAACGGGAGTGAAACCAAACCTTCAGCGATGGCACAAGGCATGTAAGTTTTAAGGGACTTGAGATTGGTGCAAAGTTTCTCCATGCAGCAGCCACCTTCTCGGCTGTGCCGTCTGCATTGGCTGATGCCAGACTTTGGCTTGGGTTTTTCTTCTGACAGCCCATAGAGGGTATTTCCAGAAAGTGACGGACAAGCTGAATCAGAGGAGGAGAGGAGCAGGAGCACCTCTGAAAAGCAGCAAGCCCTACATTTGCACCAGAAGCAGTGATGGACAATTCTGGATTTACTAGTGCAGCCTGGGGAGGAGATGCATGGTTTGCTTCTCAGGTGAACCAGGTCTTTGCTCAGGCTGGGATGTGTTGCTTTGATATCACATGTAGGTTTTCGGCTTTGATGCTGGAGGCTGGACAGCAGAGGAGACATTCCCAAGGCAGCTCTGTGGTCCTCTGCGGTTCCCACACCATCCCTGATGCTGTGGGCACAGGCTTGGGCAGTAGCATTTTTGGGCACCCTGAGCTGACCTGGTCTTGCTCTTGGGGATGCTGGTCTGGCAGATGTAAAGGGATGTGCCTAACAGGAGGTGCTGTGGGAGCTGATACCCTGGGCAAGGAGTTGTCTGGATGGGCTGCAAGAAGAGGCTGAGAGGGATGGAGAAGGGACTGAAGCACCAGAACTTGGTGAGATCCCTCTGGTGGGATTTGGGACACGAGCTCTCTCTAGGGGTGTGTGCTGAGCTGTCCCTTAGCTGCCCAGGGCTTGGTGGCTGGAGCCTTCACTCACGGTGTCTGAGGGTCTCTGTGCCAAAATCCTCCCCGGTATGTCCATGTCTCCAGGGCCATGATGAGCACCCCTGGCTCAGTCTGTGATCCCCAGCGCCTTGTGCCCTCAAGGCATCTCATCTGCAGGGACAGTGGGGCTGCACCTCTGCCCACAAACACCCTGTCCCCAGGGCCACAAGGGTCCTGGCTCTGGTCCTTTCATCCCGAGCCGGTGCAGGGACGGCCATCCACCTCGGCTATCCCTTGAGAAAGGCTCCCAGCAACGCCTGTTTCCCATCCTCTGTCCTCACCCTGACACATCCCCTCTCTTTGGGATGGGGCAATACGTGGAGGGGGGTTGGATCCTTTCAGACAAGAAAGAGTTAAACCTCTCTCCTGTTTCTCCTGATTTCTGCTGGTTTTCCTCATTCTGGGAGACAGATACACACATAATTACTGCTAGATCTACCATGAATCTTGAGAGGTTTTGACTAGACGAAGGATTCAGTTTAGCTGTCTCTTATGCCGTACCACAGCTCTGCTGGGGGGGGGCGGGTTATGGCCAAAGACAAAATTCCTTCCTAAACTGCACCCCCATACCTGCTACTTCTCTGCCAAACATTGTTTGTGTCATGTTTCTGCTACATAAAAAGATACGAGAGCTTTTGAGGAAGGCAGGAGAGGGGACCCAGCTTCGACAACTCATTTCAGATGATCACTGCAGTGACAAAAACTCAGTTGCAGGAATTTAGCTCTTCGGTGCCTTGTCCCGAGACTCCCAGATCAATTGGGTTTTGGAATATTAATTTCAGTTTGCTTCCAACGTTGACTTCAGATGGCGTTAGGGTAGCTGGGATGGCAGCGGGTTAGCCCTGCCTGCCCTGCAAGCAGCCCCAGCGATGGGAGAGCTCTGTCCCCGCAGCGGCCGCAAACCCAGGGCAACCCCGCGGGCGTGAATAGCATCGCTCAGCATCAGCACAGCTATCCAGCTGGGAAAGCACCAGCTCGTGCACGGCGTTCCAGCTTTCCCGGCTTTTCTGACTGGAAGTGAAATGTTGCCTTAATGAGATTTGTTTTATACCCCCCAGCCACCAGCTGCTTTCCGGCAAATGCCTGGAGTGGAATGTGAAGAGTCAGTGCTCCTCCACACCATCGTTTTGCTATTGAAAAGTCGAAGCAAAGTAAAGCTGCAAGGAACTGATTCAGGCAGTGATGCTCTGCAAACATTTTTCTGTTCAGGTCACCATCAGGTGATTTGGGCTTCAGAGAGGTGGGTCTGATGTTCCCTGAGCTAAGCATTGCTCCGGGTGAAGCTGGTGTAAAGCTGGAGGAAGCCTAAGGAAGCTTGGCTCTCCGTTCCTCCTCCATATGCACTCTGCCGAGTCTGGCGAGCCATTTCTGCGTGGGCAGGATCAGGCTCCTGTGGCATCTCCTTCATTGTGCCAGTCGGATGGGCAGGATTTGGCCCTGTGGGCATTACAGAGCACCGGAGGTGGTACACAGCTTGGCAGGACAGGACTTGGATCCTGCTGTCAAAGCACCTTTCTAAGATTAAGCGAACGGCAAATGTTCAGTGATGGAGCACAAACACTGGCGTGATTCAGTGTCTGGCATTCTGGGGGTGTGGTGGCTCTTGGGACCCCTTTCCCCCTTCTTAGGTGGGAGAGGAGCTCGGTGCAGTCTTCTCAGCTCATCTGCCCTTCTAGGCCTTCCCCAGCCCCACGTGCTGGTTGGATGGTGCTTTGTTGGGGGAATCTTAAGATATCCAAAACAGGACAGAAAAAAAACCCCCACAAACCACTTGTGTTTAAAACCTAAAAAAACCCCAACCCTCCTTTTGAGCCAGTCATCAGAGATGGCAAAAATCCCCGTACCTGCCTGGGTTCGCTTAGTCATTAGATCGCTTTGAGATTTCACGGCAGCATTGGTCATGGCTTGCAGTGAGACTGGGAGGAAAGCGTTTTCTTACATGCTAGGTAATCCCGTCGAATACAAGGGGATGGCTCTGGTACAAAGCAGAGAAAAATCTGACTCTGGTTGGGATAACTCTTCCTTGCAGAAACCACCACGGACCCAACTCTGCTCATGTTCTTATTCTGCATGCCCAGAATAACTTGAGTAAAGAATTCTGGGTTTTACATCAGGCAGCTTGGAGCAGGATTTGTCCCTATATTCACTTGAACTAATGATCATCCTTTTATCGCTACCTGTTCTGTAAATATGTCTTTGAGCAAAAAAAAAAAAAAAAATTGTGTCAAAAAATGATAGCTAGGTTTTTGGTCAGAATTGCACATTTTATAGCATCTGACACAGCAAATGACTATTCCCAGAAATTAGCATGCCAGAGCATGAGGAAAACAAAGAACAAAGGAGGAACTTGCAGTATAAGGTAAAGCAATTCAGCTGACAGGGAAACAGAAAGCAATAAATGAAGGAAAACTTACATAATCATCTCTTCCACGCAAAACGGGTACCTCGGTTTTATTTCCAGCTTCCGTACATTAGAGAATCTTATTTTAGGACCTTTTCTTGAACATTTGCACTTTACGCCTACAAGAGAAAGCATTTTCTCATGTGCCTGCAAAGCCTCCTGCATACCAAGCGTCCCTTCCCCGCCAGCCTGTGTGCACACACACAACCTTCAGTTTGGGCTTTCAAGCCTTGGTGGGAAAAGCTGAATTTTGTAATGCTGTTGAGCTTAAAAAAAGTAATATTTTCTTTGCTATATCCAAGGAAAAGGTAGTGACTCTCTGGGAAATACTTTTTAGAGCGCTATATATGTTCTGAGGGTTGGTAAATACGAGAGCTTTTTCAAGTGCACCTGCTGTGATTAAATGTAATTGTATTTAATAAAAGGAAATGAAAGAGTCAGAGCTCGCTTTAAACTGAGCAAGCAAACTGCATCTTGGCTACTTTCTCATTCACTCACATCTCTCTTGGACTTTGTAGGACTTTCAGTCGTTTCTCCTCGCACGGATGCTGCGGTGCATTCGCAGCCAGACAAAAGCTGAGCGTTTTTTATCCATCATTTTTGTGCACAGCAGAAAACGCACACTGGCACGCTCGGTGGAATTTGTGCTACCACATCAACGCCAGCTCTGCTCTCTTTTCCCTGAGAAAACCACCCTCAGTTTCGAAGGAGATATTTGAGCTATATTCCTGAATAACAGAGAACACGGCATGACCTCCCACACGGAGTCGGGGCTGTTTGCCTCGCAATAAGACACAACTTTGTCGCGTCTATTTTACCTCTACTTCCACCTTTAAAAAACTCACAGCTACCTTACCCACG
>NW_009627462.1:0-306 GCF_000690535.1 Cariama cristata | reverse complement strand
ACATGCAGGGCACAGCTAAATCCAACTCGGCGCTATCAAGAGGCAAATACAAATTGCTGGAAAAGCAAGAAAGGTTTAGGTGGGAAGAAGGAGAACAAACCAATTTACCTTCTGTGCTGGCTAAGCACATCGCGATGAAGAGCAGAAGCAAAGCTGCTGTCAGGAGCTTCATGGTGAGGCAGCAGGTACCTGAAGTGACGCCGGGGGTTTTAATGTCCTTCGGCTTGGTGTCCGTGTGTGGGTGTCCGTGTGTCCCCCCCCCTCCCCGATCCCCTTGTCCCCGGGGCTGGCTGTAGCCGGGGAGAG
>NW_009627461.1:24790-48410 GCF_000690535.1 Cariama cristata | reverse complement strand
TGATTCCGGCTGTTTTGCTCGGAGGGATGGCTGGGAGCCGTCGGAGCTTGAAGGTGAGTGTAAAGCTTTCGTGTCCTCCGCGAAGAGCCGGAGCGGCGATCGCCACGGGGTGGGCCGACGCCTCGGTGACGGTGAACCGAAGGAGAGGGTCTTCCCGCCTTGGGGAGGCAGCGTGTCTAGCGCAGCCCCGTCCCGTCTCAACTACTCAAAAACGAGAAAGAGCAGATGATCTTTCGCTGCGGGCCCATGCTTCCCGAGTACTTTTCCGACAGTGTGTGGTATGTTGTGAGCCACCAGTGAGCAAACGCGGTTGTATTGTGCGAGGAACAACGTGTGAAGCTCTGCGACTTGCAGGTGTCGATACAGATCCCACATCCATTGTGTTCCTTGATGTTCGGGTAAATAATGCATGGACAGATAGTTCGCATGTCTTACGCTGTTATCTGACGGTTTCTCAGGCAGTCAGTTCCATCCAGACCCGTTCATTTCCATCTGTGATTCTTCTCTCCTCCCCGCCTTGTTTTTTTAGAACTAAGAACTAAAAGTATGGAACAGCAGTTATGCAGTCGTTTTAATCTGTCAAATCTGAGTGGTTCCCAACACATTTTGGCTGGTGCCAAAATGACCATTCTTAGCTTGTTTTAAAGCACATACTTATGTAAGTCTGTCCTTCCTCTGCAAAGGCCTGTCTTTCCCTTAATACCCACTGCTGGCCTTGCCAGTGTTTCTGTGGTAAGGGTGCATCAGCAAAACAATCTGTCGGAAGACTAGCTGTTCTGTGAGGGAGCTGAATCAGTCCTCTGAGCTGGATTTCCATGTGGGCATAAAAATGCAAGTGTGAGCACAAGGGAGGGAATGGTTACAAAGGGCAGCATAGGCTCTTGCAGGGGAAGCACAAAACTTTTCACATGAAAGCGATTAAATAGCTATCACCTCAGGTCGTGGTTCGGGGATGGTTTAGGCTAATCTAACTAAGTGCTGTCACACTTCTACCCCTTGCCCCATAAGAAGCCCTATACCCTGTCTTCCAAAGTTCTGTCATTTCTCTGATGGCACAGTGCACCCAAGTAAAGCAGCTAATAGTAGAAACCTAATGAGTGTTAACACAGAAGGTAAATCACGCTGATTCAAAATACTGCATCCAAATTGTCTTGAACTGCTTTCACAGCTAACCTGATATGTTGTCTGTTTACTCTGTCTGCTTTACAGCCCAGTATTGTAATATAAGATCACATTGTACTTCTGCTCCTTAGGGCTTGGATTCTTTGGGTTTTGTATGACAGCAAGCTCACTGAGTGAGCCAAATAATTAAAATTTTTCAGTTACAAGAACTTAAACATTTCTAAGTCACATAAACTGAAAAAGTAACGTACTCAAGGTAAACAATGAAGCTTCCATAAAATATGTCAAATTATATATACTGGATCAGTAGATAGTTTTGAAAATCTGAATATCCGAATTAGCCTTTATTTTTGCCATTGTAGAAATCTCATAATAACAAAATGTTTCTTCTTCATAACTTGATAGACTGTTAAAATAAGGTATTTTATAGTTAGCGCAAATCGAAATAATTTGATGACTACCGTTTATCTTTTGCATGCTCATATAATTTTTATTGCAGCAATTCTTTCAGGTGAAAGCAAAAGTTTGAGAATGTTTTATTTTGTTATTCCAATGATTAGCATAACAGTTTTGTTTTGTTTTGTTTTGTTTTAACTGCCATTAGCCCAGTAAATTCATCTTGGAGCTTACAGGGTGGGGGTTTTTTGTGCTCTGTGATACAGAAGCCTTATTAGTCTAACAGCAAACAAAACCATTATTTCAGATACAAGAAGTCTTTAAGTTATATGACTAAAAAGGCCAAAACTGGGAGTTCTGCTAGATGTCAGTAAGACAGGATTTTCTCACTTCTCTGGCTATAGAGAATTGGATTTTTAACTTCTACACCTGGAGGACAACAAAATCAAATCCTATTTAACCAAGATTTCTGAGATGTAAAAGTGATCTTAATCACCCTATATTAAGTTTGTTGATCTGATAAACAATGCTGTTTTCTTTCTTAGCATCAACCTTAAGATGAGTGGCTGCCGTGTCTTTGTTGGACACTTAAGCTCACGCGCTCGGGAACGGGATGTGGAGAAATTCTTCAAAGGATATGGACGCATACGAGAAATCCATCTAAAAAATGGATTTGGATTTGTGGTAAGTAATACCTTGTTTTCCTTTCTCTTGCGTGCAGGTACGAGTCTTGCTAGGCTGATGCCAAGGAGAGAAAGATACTTAAGAAATGGAAAATATTAATATACATTTCAGAGTGCTTTTCAGATGTTGGGATTACAGTTTGTTGTGGTTTAAATCCAGGCAGCAACTAAGTACCATGCAGCAGTTTGCTCACTCCCCCCCCACCCTGCTCCAGTGGGATGGGGAAAGAGAATTGGAAAAAGGTACAACCCGTGGGTTGAGATAAGAAGAGTTTAATAATTGAAATAAAATAAAATAATAATTGTAATGGAAAGGGAGATAAGAGAGAGAGGGAGAGAATAAAACTCAAGAAAACCAAGTGATGCACAGTACAGTTGCTCTTCACCCACTGACCGATGTCCAGCCTGTTCCCGAGCAGCAATCTTCCCTTCCCAGCCAGTTTCCCCCAGTTTACAAACTGAACATCATGTTCTATGGTATGGAATATCCCTTTGGCTAGTTCGGGTCAGCTGTCCTGGCTGTGCTCCCTCTCAGCTTTTTTTGCACCTCCTCGCTGGCAGAGCACGGGAAACTGAAAAGTCTTTCACTTGAGTAAGCACTGCTTTGGAGCAACTAAAACATCAGTCTGTTATCAACATTATTCTTATACTAAATCCAAAACACAGCACTGTACCAACTACTGGGAGGAAAATTAACTTGATCCTAGCTGAAACCAGGACACAGTTTTACCTGGTTTTGGCCAGGTTTTGCTCAAAATCTTGGTAATATTCTAGCTACGTTAAATACATTGTCTGATCATAGTCTTCCATGGATTAAAATTTTATCCTGTATTTCTGAAGACAGTATAAATATCCTGTTATAGCATTACAAAACTTGACAAAGTCTTGACTGGGAGAAAAGTTCATACAGAATCACTTATGTTCCTTTCTTGCTCCTTCTATTCTGCTTGGTTGTATCTCTAAATAATGGCCTGACATAGAAGCAAAGTAGTTGGCTAAGACAACAGGTGTAATAGGTGCTTGCTGTTGGATTTCAGCAGCACAGCTTTTAACTCTTGTGCAGCTAAAGTTAGGCATATTTACTATCAGTATATGTTGACAGGGCATATGTGTGTGTCAGACTATTAAATGAAATACACAGTTAATTGGATCTTACTTTCCTACCACTGCTTTCTAGAGCTCTATACTCCTAAACTGTTGTCCAAATTTTTACAGCTTTACAGGTTCCCAAGTTGACTCAGGATCAGTCTGTTTCTTAACTGTTTTCTCCTGAGAACTGAGAATCAGCTGTTCTGCAGCACTGAGTTCAAACTGGAAAGATTGATACTGCCCTCACACTATGGCAGGCTTGTATGCCGTTTGTTCTGCCAAGATCAATCCCTTGGGTGAAGCTATGGAAAAAGAACAAAAAAACCAGGCTTACTTTAGTTTCATATGAGTATTACTTCTTGACTCCTACATGTGCTGATTCCTGATTGCCCTGCAGGATGAGCTACTTCTTGTTGACTGCCAATAGGTAAATACCTCCATCTTAAAGTCTGGAAGGTAAATGGCCAATCTAGATGTGACCCTGAGCTTGTTTAGTGCGTTATCACCATTTCCAATCGCTGCTATTTCTCAGTCACCTTTTCTCTGAGCATTCCTCTTCTCTTCTTGGGCTGGGCTGTTGACTCATTCAGCAATGACTTCTGTTCGACTCCTGTACATGAGTCAGCCAACCCTCCTTTCTCTATTCTCCAGTTCCTAGGCAGAAGCATTTTGTTTTCAAAGCTCACTAATAAGCTTGAATAATTGTTCCGTAACTCTGTCTAAAAGATTTAATAGTTCTCTTGATGAAGAATTTTTTCCTTAACATCTGAACAAAACTCCCCTCCCCCCCTTTTACCTGTCATCCTGTCACTGTGCACCTACATGAAGAAAGCACTTCCATCATCTCTGTAACTGTGTTTTAGGTTTTGGAAGACTCTGACTGGATCCCCTTCAGGCTGAATGAACACAGCACTCTCAACCTTTCTTTGTTCTCCAACCTTCTGATCAGTTTTGGTGGCCCTCTGCTGGTCCCGCTCCAATTTTTCAATGTCTTTCTTGAGCTGGTGGGACCAAAACTGGACACAGTGTTCCAGGTGTGGCCTAACAAATGCCAAGTAGGGTGGAATAATTGCATCCCTGGGTCTGCTGGCTGTACTCTTACTGATGCAGCCCAGGACACAGATTGCTTTCGTTGCGGCAAGGCCACGCTGCTGACTCACACTTAGCTGACTCTCCACAAGGATTTCCATGTCGTTTTCAGCAGAGCTACACTCCAGCCACTTGGACCCCAGCCTGTTCTGCTGCTTAAGTTTATTCTATCCCAGGTGCAGGACTTCACACTTATCTTTTGTTAAAACTTGTGATTCTTGTTGGCCTAATCTTTCAGCCTATTGAGGTCTCTCTGTGTGGTGGTTTTTCCTTCTGGTACATCTATTTCTCCTCCACTTTGGTGTCAACCACAAAATTGGTGAGGGTACACCTGGTCCTGTCATTTAGATAATTTATAAATACATTGAATAGCATCCTTTGCAGTACCTCACTTGTCATGGGCTGTCAGTTCATCTTTGTTTTTGGTTATTTAAAAATCTGTATTTACAAAACCTCTTACAAAACCGAGTGATTTTGATTGAACATTGTTCTAGTGTTAACAGCATGTTTGATTGAAATCATTGCTCGGTCTTTGAAAACAATTCTATTTACTTAAATTTTGTAGATTTCAGTGCAGAATGTTTTCAAACTTCAGATCATCAAGCTAGTAAAGCTAGATAGACTTGCAGGCATTCAGTTTGTTAGAAACTAGCTGAAATCATGGGAGCTGTAGGTGGTAACTATTGATACTCTTAAATGCTGGGCCTAAATGAATTTTCTCAAGATAATCTTTGCGTCATCATGCAAGGATGTGTGATGTTTCACTTGGTAGCGAAACAGATTTCAGTGCAGAAAGGGGAAGATTACTTAAGTCAGTATTGCTTCTGAAAAGCTGTTTATGATTATGCAAACGCGTTCTTCAACTTGAGAAGCTTCTTTTCTGTTGTTCATTGCTCTCAAGCTGCAGTTCCACAGTTGTTTTTTCCATCCATACTATTGGTTCAAGCAGTCCCTACCTAGCTGCTTGTTCCCACTGCTTGGTTGCTTTCCTTTCTCCCCTTGCTTCACATGGTGTTACCACAGTTGTACAGCCACATAATGAACCTACCTGGGAAGCTGATCTAGTTGAAAAAGAACACTGTCTTTTTCACCCCGCCTCCTGCACAAAGTGTGCTGTTTTTCATCTGGATAGGTTTCTTGACCTAGTTTCCTGCAGAGCTGTACAAACAGCTTTGCCAAGAACCCATGGGCTGGACAGTGGGCAGAGGCTACTCGGGCTGACTAAAGCAGCATTACTGCCAAAAGCAAAGCGACAGACTCCGTTGCAGCAGTGTATGGAATTGCATATTATAGCTGATCCAGACCCACAGGTGGCTTGTGCTGAAGAGGAGCTTATGTTTCTTACTCTTCTTACACATGCCTTTTCGCCAGACTAGTGAGCTGAATTCACTGAGAAAAAATCAGAAGGGCTTTTTTTCTGGTTTACTCTTTCTTTGCCAATTCAGTAAGAATTGAATCGGCCTCCGAACTCTTAAGAGGGTTATACAGGATTTCCGTGTATGTAGGGCTGTGTTTTAAACTGTATGCCTTGAAGTAATCCCCCCACCTCTCTCTCCAGAAGTACTTTAGACTTTTCTGTAATAAACCAGGTCATTTAATTAATATATTTTATATAATAGTTATACTGCAAATAGTTATACTGAAACAACTGAGGGAGGCTAAGGGAGTTTGCAGGGTGGAGGGAGAAGAAATGGTCATGAATGGGAACATCTTGGCTTTTCAGTCATAGATTTACTAGGAATCCGCTTCCTTGTTCGAAGTTCTGGCTGATACTTGCTGCAGAAATGTAAAATTTATAAAGAATACATGTCTTCTAGTATTTGAGTGTACTGTGAGGGGAAAATACTTCTTTATTCCTATTTTCTTTCTAGGAATTCGAAGACCACAGGGATGCTGATGATGCAATTTATGAACTAAATGGTAAAGAGTTGTGTGATGAAAGGTAAGCATGATACCATAATTTCCCTTAAGAACAGCACAAGTAAGTGCTTTCCATCCAAATATAGTGCATTATCTTGTGCTCTGACACCTGTTTCTTGTGCCTCTGTGGTGGGATACACCTTCCATAATTTTATCTAAAGAGATTCACTGGGATCCTGGCTACAGTCTTATATAAGGCAAGGATAGTTTGGGACTGGAGGAGGGGTGGTTTGGAGCAGGGCTGACTGTTTTCTCCGCTTGCACTTACTTCTCCTTCAAAGCTAACTCAAGGTGTTGTCACTAGAAATATTAGTAAAAACGAATTGAACTTACTGTCTCGACTTCAGAAAATAAGTTGATGATAGCCTCTCATCATTTGAAGCATTGCCCTTCAGTTTGCAACAATGTGGACTATAGTCATTGTATCTTACAGTAATATTTATTTTGATTGCGGAAGCTGGGTTTAGGTCATTAGATTGTTACTTATTTTGGTAGTCTTTTGGTAGTCTGTGATTACTCTTGGGCTCTGGTTGAGTAAATTTAATTGTTTCAATCTGAATTGCAGACCCATGACAATTTTCATGGAAGTCTGAGGGAGATGAATGAGACAAGAGAATACCACTGTTCTGGCTCTTTAAGAAATGCCAGTGAGTGCGTTATAAATCATTGCTTGCAAGGGCAAGATAATTCTTGCTCATGCACATGTCCTTCCAGTTGCGAAAGATTTAAGTCAGTGTCAAATACTTAAAGTGTGTGTTTTATTTTTTGCTTGCTTGTTTTGTTTTGTTCCTATCATAAGGGTTACAATTGAGCATGCTCGAGCCCGAAGAGGAAGGGGCAGATTCCCACAACGGTTCAGTTACTACCAGTCGCAGAGCGGATCTAGGTAGGTGGTCTGGACTCTGTTTCCTACAAACACAGTAACTGAAGAACTGTACTGAAATATCGTTTTCTTCTTGTGGTTGGAGGTAGGGATCCAGCTCTGTTTCCTTGTATAGCTTCACGAAAGCAGTTTTATGTTCTCAAACCTTAGAGGTCTGTTACTATTATTTACCTCCTCTGGCTGAGGAGAATGGATTTTAAAACAGTTTAACTGGCTCACAGAGGTTCACAAACCTATTATGAAGTGCTCCCTCTCCATGTTGTAGGCACTGCATTGGTCTTGCTTCCTACTATTGCATAAATGATGAGAAGGAGTAATGCTGCAGTTGGATTGGCTGTTTTTAACACTAAATCAAGAAAAATGCCAGAGCTTCTCTATTCAGGCTTTTGTCATTAAACTGAGCTTACAGGCTAAGTAGAATTATTGTAGAGCAATAGTTCAAGGTATTTACTGTCTAACCAAGCTTTCACGTTTCCAGTTGTATGGTTATCAAAATGCTTACTACAGCACAGCGTACAAAAGGAACCGTATTTGAGAAACGGTGCGGGGGCACAAGATACTAGCATGTGCAGAAGTGTTTAAATACCAGTTGACTAAGTTTGCTGACTGAGCAGGTGCCTTGCTGAAGGATAACCTCTGTCCGACAACGGAATCTGGAAAACAGGATATAGCTCATATCTAGAACACCTGTAGTGGACATATAGTATTGGTGGAGTTTGAGCCAATGGTGAACCTTGCGCCAACTTGCAGTGGAGTTTGTGAAAGTTCTCCAGATTTGCGTATATTCCACCAAACAACTACACACCACGTCTTTGTACTTTAGATCTACCTGTATGAAGTAACTATGTATAGAATAATTTACTCTGTAGAAACATTTATAGCTGTGGCCTATGCAAAGTAGAGTTTGGAAAAAAGACAAAGACTTAACTGACATAAACCTCTGCGTTTGTTTCAAAATCAGAATTGCTGCCAGTTACAAACCAGTGTCTGGAACATCTAATTTGCATATGCAAGTATGCTAATTAGATTATTTTTTCTTTAGCGGCAGTAACCTTGATGCGGTATAATTGGTCCGAGGTCCAGGCTAAAAGTGGACTTTTAAAGTAGGAAGTGTGATTGAAGGTCGTGGGCATCTGACGTTGTAGTCATGTTCATGACGTCAGACTGCCGATGCCAGACAGGAAGAGACTGCGGTTTGCAATAATGGAAAAATGAGACTCAGCCTGCCAGTTTTGGGACTCTGGGACCTCTGTTTAAATACCTGGAAGATCTGGATGTTCTGAAAAAAATTGGGACACTTTGAGGTATGCACTGAAATGAAATTGCCTGTGCTTCAGTGTACAAATCAATACGCACAATTTAGGATTGTTTCTGTGGGAGGAGAAGGTGAGAATAATTTTCTCTAAGGTCAGTGTTCTTGATTCTTGAATTTTTTTGTAGTAATGCAAAGTAGTGCCATTGTTAGAATGCTGCATTACTTATCGAAGGGCTGGCATACCTTTTTCTATAGTTCTCAGATCCCCTTGTATTCAGAATGACTAGGATTGGGAACAGAAATGACCTGCAAGGGCAATATTCTTTCCAGATGTCTTAGTCTTCTGTATGAACATTTTTCAAGCCACATTTTCGTTTTTGAGAGAGTCTTTTAATTTTTGGTTAAGTGAAAAATACCGGCTTTCATTCAGGAACTGTAAACTCCCACAGTTATTTCAGGGCAACCAGTTATCTAGCTCTCATTTTACTAAAATAAGATTGTTTCTACCCACAAAAATATCTAATATAGGTCATGGTGGCATTTATAAATATTAACAAGTGATCTGGAATTTAGAAGCATGAACTAAAATGCCTTTAAATTGCACCTTCTATCTCCCTGACATGAAACAGAATTTATCCTACGAACTAAAAAAAAAAAATTAAAAATTGCCATTTACATGAATATCCTCCGAAACCATATGTATGAGCCAAGCCTGTCAAATACCAAAATTAAACTAATTCTCTTTATATTGTTTTCATTCTACTAGGCACTTATTTCAGTGTATCTAGAAAAAATGGCAGCTATGTTGACTGCCTTGCTTCATCAAAATCCTTTTTAATCCCCTTGTAGCAGCTCTCTTCTTGTAGCGAACTCTTAAATATATTACTGACTAGGGAGAATCAAATCTGCCGTCCAGCAACAAGGAAATACTTAAATCTCTCAGGAAACTATAGAAAATATCAGATTTCTTAAGTTCTAAATTCCTTACACTGGAGACTTTTTTTTTTTCCCCACCCTCTGAACTCTTCTAGCCGGTATGGGCCCCCTGTTCGTACTGAACACAGGATCATAGTTGAAAACCTTTCATCCCGTATCAGCTGGCAGGTGAGTTAATGTCTTATCTTCTTTTTTTACACCTTATTTTCCTGCTCTGTAAGTAGACTGCTCTCAGCCTAAATTCTTAATAAAGCCATCATAAATATTTAACCTGAATAAAAAATAAGCAAAAAAGCTTTAGTGATTGCTAAAAATTAGCATTCAAACACTTAAAGAAGTCTTTTGTTTCACAGCTGTGCAAGTAGTTCTATAACTAGATTCTGTAGGTGGGAACTGATTCTTGCTTACTTGTGTTTACCAACTAATAAAACTTTGGAAGACTGTAGGTTGTTTCTAGATTATTGAAGCATAGCATCCATTCAAACTATGTCATCCTTTTGTATTGTTACACCTGGAAGGGCATGCCTCTGTTTTGAGTGAAATTTATGGTCTTTTCTTAGGTTTTGCAAAACATTTTTGTGACATGATGCATGATTGAGGAGTCTGGTAATATGTCATTAATAGAGGGAATCTTAAGAAAGCTACTGTGTAAAGTATGCTTACTGTAGTTATTTTTAGAAAACCCCAAAATTTCAGTAATTGTCTTTTGAAGCTTTCTTACCACCTTTTTTTTTTTTTTTTTCTTTCACCCCTTGCTAATATTTTGCTAATTTGTAGCTGGCTTTTAACAGAATAACCATATAATCAATTCCTTTAGTTGTGTTCTGCATAGTTTACAGTCTATAGAAAGTTTACTTTTTAAGGGCGTAGCAACAGATGCTATTTACAAAAGGTGAATGAATAGTGGAGTTTAGTCTTGTTTATTAACCTTTATATTCTTTGAATAAAGAGACTTTTAATAAGTGTACTGGAAGATGCGGTAGAACATGTTGAATGTTCAAAGCCTTGATCTTGCAGCTAAATCCACATGAGGAGGCTGTTAGGCTTGCCTGGAGCTTTGCTGATGTGTTTCGTAAGAGCTTGGGTACAGTCCATGCAGATAAACGGTTGAACTAGGTTTGTTTATCTTCTGCATGACAGGTTCAAAAGGTTCATAATTGTACAGTTGTGTTAATTATTGAATAACTAAAAAAAAAAACAACTTCTGAGTTGATGTGACGAGCAAGTGAATTTCATCTAAATATCTTCTGGCTATGCTATGCAGTTAGGTATATGAAGAGATTGTTATAAAACACAGCGCTTGGAAATGACAGTAGGGACCAGAGAAGTTAGCTAGAATGGAATGTTAAGGAGAATAAATCCTATAATGCTGTTTAGTGTTAAATTCATAACTTGAAAAAAAATTTAACATTTCTGTAACTTTCTTTTACTTGTGAATATTTATAATGGCTTTATGCGTACTTACCATTTTAGACTGAAGCTCACCCAATTCAGATTTCATACTGATGAATCTTTAGGATTCTAATTAAATGTTTTAATGACTGTCTTAAATACATGGTAAGTTAGCATAAGAGACTTTACTTCTTGATACCTGCCTAAATAGAAATCACTTGAAGCTAACATCCATATGCAAGCCTCATTTAATTTTGAAGCTGTACTGCTTTGACACTGACTATATTGTTTTAATTTCTTTTAACTATGCTACTTACACAACAGATTAAAATAGCTAATACATTAACAGTAGTGGCATTATTCTTCCTTTCTAATCCCTGAGCTTCTAGCAAGCACAGTCAGTTTGGAACCTTGCTTTAAAACTTTCATCTTTGGTGTGTGCAGATCCACATGCTTTGAGAACTGTTGTCTCCTTTTAAAAGTTACTGTCTTGGGATATTAAACAAAACAAACAAACCACAAACCAAATTTCTATTCAGATCAGTTTCCTCAAATTGTTGACTGTATTGTTAATAGATAATCTCATATGTAAGTAGTAGACAAACTGTCAGAGTTCTCCTTATTTTAGCAAACACATATTTCTGCCTGTTCAGAGCTTTCTAACCACTCTAACCAACCCTCATTAGTTTTTCAGTATCTGAATTTTCATGCAGTTGGGAAAAGTAGATCTCTGTTATATGCAGATGTAATTTTTAATATGTGTTTTTCCTATTTATGGTTGTCCTATACCTTATTCTCCTTTGCTGCTAAGGACAACAGGGTATTCCTGTGCTGTTTAAAGAGAACCAGAACAGTAAACTTAGGATAAAATTTGACTGTTCCACTGGTTAAGTAAAACCAGATAACTTTAAAACATTCCCGTAATAATAGCAAATGCTCTGTTGAGCTTTTATAACACAGGCATACTTGCTCTCTTTTGAGCATTAATGTTGGCATCTTAATCATGTTGACATTACTATTACAAGTGATATTTCATGATGATCCTTAGGATTCAGCATAGAGTGTGGCAACTCTGTAGGAGCCTCAATTTTAAAGCCTAAAGCTCTTGAATTAGAAAATAATTATGTAGATTAATATTTTCTAACTTCCTTTTGACTTACTGGTCCTGGTCTGGTTAAGCTCTCATTGACTTGAGCAGAACCAAAATTTTGTTCTTCATCTCTAAATTGGGATAAACATACTGAGGTTGAAGTATTACTTTCAATGGTGCTGTAGGGCCCATTTTTCATTTGCTATTAAGGTTTCTTTGTGTTAATCACGTGTGAAACAAGGAAAATATCTACTAGTTTGCATATGCTGGTTTTAAAATAAAACTACTGAATTTTAATTAAAAGATTAGATAAAACTAAGCCTTCTTATGTTCTGTGGCAAATGTTCTAAAGTTTTTCTTGGCTTTTTGTTTTGTAGTCTTTTCTTCCTTAAGCATATTTCTAACCACGTGCATTTTGAACCTCTTCTAACAACCTTGATTTGGTTAACCCTCATTTTTCTTGTGTGGAGGAAAAAGAACCAAAGATTTGGGGGTTTTCTAGTGGCTGAAATTCTGGGATTTGGCCTGTTCTGAATTTTCCTTTTGGTTCCTATGACACTCCTGTTTTTTGGCAATCTAGATCTTGGTTTGCCTGGGTTTGATCTCGGTTGGCTAGCACAGATCATCCTCGGGTTCTTTAGCCACTTCTGGAGACTATGTCCAGTGCTTTCAGGGCCTCTGGTACCTCCGTGAAGCATATTGCTATGAGCCATCACTCTGCCTTTCTCATGTAAGAGAGTTCCTCTTGGCCAGCTAGGTATTGGACAAGCAGCTCTTTGCTTAAGGTACCTTCTTATAACATCTGCCACTTCTGGCATGTTGCGGTAAGTAGTCTGGGATTCTAAAATACCAGATACTGTTTGGTAAAAGTACTGCTTGAACTTATACAAATGTTGAGCTTTTTAGCGACCTTTTACATTGTTTGTACTTTATCCTATTGCTGAGCAAGTAATTTTACAGTGTCTGCATGTTTAGACTCTGTTAAGTTAAATATAAGGGTGTCTATTGACGTGGCACTGTAGTGTGACAGATACTCAAGTGAAATACCAGAAGATTTTTTCCCTTTGTAAAATTATTAATTACATAGTAATTACACCTTTTTGCTTTTAAGTTTGCTGTGAAGTTGGGGGAGGTGAGCATATAGAATGAATTTATCTATGTATATTAGATTGTCGTTTAACTGGGGTGTTAGTCATGAAAATCTGCATTTGATACTGTTGCTTTTCATCTGTTCTGATTTCAGTGCCTATGTTGGTATTTTAAGTGTTGCATTGTGTTTTCATAACAGCTGGGTTTGGGATGCAGCGTTATTTTTAAAGCAATATTTTATTCACTGTAGTTGTAAAAATGAGGGATCCTTTCTATATGCAGCTGCTGTTACATAGGCTGTTTCAGAAACTTTTTTCTAAGTTACACGTATTTATAAAAATATAAAAGCATTAAGCAGTTTTAGCAGAGAAAGTTTTAGGGGGTATTACTGACTGCTAGCTGACTCATTTGTGTCTTGTTAAAGGCTAAAATGTTAACTTTTGCTGCAGGACTTGAAAGATGTCATGAGAAAGGCAGGGGAGGTCACCTATGTGGATGCACACAGAAACAACAGGAATGAAGGGTAAGTTCATTTTGTGTCTTAATCTGTATGATAACTGAAACTATTAAAGGCAAGATTATCCTTGTAATAAAAAAGAAATGAAACATAAATCTATGGTATGGCTTAGATGCTGAAATTTCTCCAATTTAAAAAAAAAAATTAGAACCTAAACAAACTGGCAGTAAGTAGGAGTTCAGTCTCTACTCTCTACCATGAAAACACTGTGCCAAAGGAGAAAGGGAAGGGAGAATACCTTTCAACAGTTGAGTTCTGCTGTCTTTAACTTCTAGTTATTTATGTATAATCATTTATGACCTGACTCCTGAGGCTGAAATACCCCCTGTCTGTCGCTGCTTTGCACTGGTTCAACAGTTAAAGTCATGGGAAATGAACATCACCGATCTCCATAGGGGATACCTAGCTGCCTGCTCTCCATTCTTAATTCTCCAGACTACAAAGGTCCTGCACGACAAAGCAGGAGAGAGGGAAGTATGAATAGAGCGTCTGTTCTGGGAAAACAGTGCTCTAGGGCCACTGCAAGCAGATGCGACTTAGACTGTTTTTGAGAGGAAAACAAATTAAAAAAAAAAAGGGCGGGGGATTTTTCTATTCACTGTTAAAAATCTAAATAGGGCAGGAGAGACTACAAGTTTATTTTGTTTCTTGGACAGCTTTAGAATTCAATTTAGTAGAGGAGTGAAAGATATTTCTTCATCTGGTGCAGGTTTGTGTAGCTTCTTGGATTTTCTCCATCTCACTGCAGATGAGAGTTCTGGTAATGTTTAAGAAGATGGGAAAGGTACGGATGGCTAGGAGTGTTAGTGTCATATTTTCCTGTTAACCAGGTTAAAAATTAGCTTTCAGAAGATAAAATACCAAACTGTGAATCAACAGATTGAAAAAGGCCCAACCTTGTCCTCCTTGCTTTTTCAGTTTCTCTGAAACTTTTTGTTTTTTTCCTGATGGTATACAGGGTTGTGGAATTTGCATCTTACAGTGATATGAAGAGTGCACTGGAAAAATTGGATGGCACTGAGCTGAATGGACGCAGAATTAAACTGACTGAAGATCACAGAAGGCATAGGTATGTCACCTGACCTGATAAAATTCTGCTGAGGGCATGGATTTGGGTAGTATCGATGCCAAAGTTTTATTATCTAATTCTTTGGCCCCAAGCTAAGTATCACTGTGGAGAACCACTTTCTAGCAGTGTAAACATTTAGATAAGAACTAACTTGCTGAAAACAGGATAAATAGAACACTTTTGGATGAGAGTAAGGAGTTTGTTTGTTTGTTTTAGATAAAACTTGATATTTAAATGAAAGTACTTTTAAAAAAATATGAATTTTGGTATTAAAAGGCTTTTAATTTAGTGGAAAACTGCTTCACAGTCCTGTGAAGTGTCTCTCAAATAGTTATGAAAGCCAATTTTTTCATGAGAATAAAACAAAAACAGTTAGCTTGCTTGCATTATTCCCAAAGCAGTTCTGCCATTTAGTCATTAAAAAAACCGTGGGCGTTTCTAGAGAGAATAAATACCACAGGTATGAATTTTCATTTCTGTGCTTTTCTTCATAAATGGCTAAAAATTTGTTTGTCTCCTCCCAGGGCAGGGGAAGGTATCTTTTATTAGGTAGTTCTTACTTTGCCAAGCTAGCAGAGGATAAGATGTCAAGGCTAGCAGTTCCTGCTAGCCTTGGCCTAAGAAGATATTGTTGTAATGGAGCATAACAGAAATCAAGCAGCACTCTGAAATAACTGAATGCTGTGCATAGCTTATTCGGATGTTCACGTGGATGTGCTGTGCATACAAAGTAGTTGAGAATTTAAATTGAGTATTTTAAATTTAGTAGGGGGTGAGACTACAGCCTTTCATTGTGTTTCTCTAGAAGCAGATCTCGATCAAGGAGTTACTCAAGATCTCGCAGCAGGTCCAGGTCTACAGGATCTTCCAGATCAGACAGCCGGTCCAGGTCCAGGTCAAGATCAAGGTCCAGGTCCAGGTCTCGCTCTCGATCCCGGTCCCGATCTCGATCCCGCTCTCGTTCTCGCAGTCGTACGCCTAAAAAAAGTTACTCCCAGAAAAGCCACCGCTCCAGCTTGCTAGCTTCTTCCCCATCTCCCTCTTCTTCTAAAAGAAAATCTCGTTCTAGGTCGAGCTCTGCTCATAGCCGTAGTTAACCTGCTTTTAGAAATCTATTAATGCATTTAATTTGATTCAAGTTTGTTGAAGACTTGAGACAAATTATACATGAGAACTGGGAGGGGAAGAGTTAACATGATGAAAGGGTAACCTCCTCTTACATTGCCAAAGTGCCTGTCATCAAATAGGCCATCTCTGTGAGGAGGGGCTGTCAGCTTTCTCCTTTCAGTGAAGTCTGGAGTGGGAAATCTTTTTTATTTTTTTCCCTGCTATTAGTAAACATTTCTATCATAGATATATTATGTACACATAATGCTGAGGTAATGGGATGAGACAATACGCTGCTTTCTCCCCCTCTTGCCCCGCACTTTCCCCTCCACCTCCAAGGCCTTTGACTTCCAAAATACTATGTTAGCTTTTGTCCTTGGTATTAAGTCCGAGAACAGGAAGTATCAATTTTATTCCTTTAAGGTTCTGTGGCTACTTTTCTGTGTGAGAACGAATGGACCAGCTGAATTTAGTTGAGAGTTCACTTTTGTCCCCATTGCTTGGCCTTACAGGCTGTTTAAGTTCCAGCTTTAAATGGTGTTGATAATATGCTTAATTTGCAACAGACTTTCAGGAATACACATTGGTTAGTTGAATATTGCTCGTTTGGATAGTGAATCGATACAATGATAAGCAGTAATGAAAGCTGGAATTTCTTGTTAAAAGGAGGCACACCATCCAGATGTCAGGATTATTGGGAATCCATTATAATAATTTTCCAGTAATTCACTAGTATGTCGTATTATATGTAGAGGCCTTATTTGACAGGTGACTCCATAAAATTGCACAGAAATGTCAATATGCATGTCCATGTTTTTGATGTTTATAAAAGTGACATAGCTTTCATACCCAAAAGTATGATACTGAATAACATGTGTATGACTAGCAATAGTCTTGATGGAAAGGAAGGTTATTTTAGTAATGCCAGCAGCAAAAAAAATCCCAGGAAAAGTGTAGTCAGCTGTGACAGGAAAAGTTAATCATGTTAAAGCATAAAGAGGGTAATTTCTTTAAATCTCCTGAATGCACAGTTGTTTTGATTAATAGAAATTTCCACTGCAAATACTGTTCATTCTTATAATTTGGAATTAGATTTTTTTAACTTCTGTATTGTTAAAGAAGGGAAACACTTTTTGGAGAAATATGTAAATTAATCCCAAAGTCTTATGTGTGTTTAAATGTACCATTCCTAATAAAATAAAACCTTTTTCTGGCTTACTTTGCAGTTTTGTTTAGTAATGTTACTGTTGTTCACTTCATACAATCTTGCAAACATGATCACAAGGAAATTTATTTGAAGGCGTACCCATATGGAAGCAAGCAAAATGTAAACTAGAAACCAGTTACGACACGTAAGTAACCAGATGCTGACTAATAGGAGGACAGGATAGGATTTTATTGTCGTGGCCATCAGTGGCTGTTTGAACGGATGGCAGATAGTAGTCTTTCTGCAGTCCTTGCAGACACATTTGCGTGATACCTTCTTGTCCACCAGTTCAACAGAAGAACCAATAACCAAGTGGCCATAGGTGTGAGAATCTTCCTATAGGTAAAATCATTTGTTGCTTTTGAAATACAGTTCCAGAAATTCTTATACTGCCCACACTACTTCTGTGCATCTGAAGCTTCAAGGCTGACACTCCTAGAACAAGTTACTGCTAATTATGTTCTTTGCGTGCTTGCCTTGATGTGATCTGAATATGCTACCAGTTCAGAAAGAACACAAGGAACAAACAGAAATCGCTTTGCAGAGGAATCTTACTAGATATGACTGTTGGGAAAGCTGGGGTATGCTCAGCTGTGTTAAATGTCAGCGTTGCTTGCTTTGGTAGTTGTTACACTATGAAAAAAAACTCCCAAAAATGTCCACTGCCTAGCCTAGTACCTTTGAGATTGGCAAGTGCAGTATTGGAGACCTTGTGACCACAGCATGCCTATCTTGCAAATTGTTTAAATATAGACCTAATGTAGATCTTGTGAATTTCATTACTTCTTGATTCTTTATTGTATGTCATTTCCCTTCCATAATTTTCTGTTGATTCAGTCAGCAGTGGCAACAGTAAGATGAATATAGACTAAAGAACTAGCCTCCCCTTCCCCCCCAAACACCTTGAGGTTATAAGCAAGTTTATAATTGTTGTGGTTGCAACCATAAATACATACAGCTTATTGCTGAACCTAAAGCCTGGTCTACCCATAGTTTTGTGTTGCTATTAATAGTGGTTAGAAGTACATTTATTTTTTTTTTAACTGACTTTAAATTGTATGATTGAACCGATAGTGGTTTAGTGTAGAAACACCTATGACAGTATTTCTTTTCTGTACTGGCATAGTAGCAGTTTAAACGTCTTTGCCAGCACAGCTGGACCCACGTTAGCTGTACTGCTGGTTTCTAAATGTAGCAACAGGTAGCCAAGGACTGCAGACTGTAGGGTGGTGTAACCGATGCAATGCTACACGATCAAAATAGACCTTACGCTAAATTTTTTTACATGTTTTTCATGGTGGCAAGCAGTGGCTCTTTGTTCCCCTAAGATACACAAAGATGTTTAGGTGAGGAAAAGGTGAGCTTTTGAAATACTAAGAATATTAAATCTGATCTTTCTCTAGGGGAAGACTTGTTTATGGTAGATGTGAACTTGGCAGCTTTCTTAATAGTTATTTGGAGGACAAGGATGGGAATCTTTAGCAGATAAAAACAGTTTTCTTCAAGGAGAGTTTGAGTCCCTGGTCACTCACCTCTTAGTTTTAAGTTTTGGTATATTAATTTTGGTGCCTGGAGAAATAATGGATTTTGAAGCCCAGATTTTTATTTATTGTGCACGTGACTTTTTTTCCATGGCTTTTTCTGTGTCAAAAAAGCTTAAGCCCTTAAAATGTATGTGGGAGAGAAGGCTGAAGGGTGATCTGATTTCCACACACTCCCCACCCCGCCCCCCAATTTCCTGCTGTGTTCCCACGTTTTGGTTTAGGTTTTTTTTTGGTTTGGTTTTTTTTTTCCCTAAAAAGGACAGACTATGAATAGCAGATTGGATATTTTTTTTTTTTAGCTTCAGGAAAAAAAACCCCAAACTTCAAGACTATCGTATCACAAAGTCCTAACAATTTTGTGCAGGTTTCAGAGCAGCGCAGCCCTGTTTGGCACACTGTAGAGTTGGAAGTGAAAACCACATTTTTTCACTGAGGTTTAAAGTTTGGACCTTAGCTGGTATGTAAAATGAGTTACAACTGTGTACACTTAATTGTTTGAATGAAGGATAACTGATTGTGCCACTCTAAGTTGGTCATGCCTGACCTCAACTTGGAGCAAACCCAGTCTGGACTTTGTAGTTTTAGGGTATATGAGTTGGTGCAGAGGGGTTAAAAGGACACTTCAGCAGCCTGAATAAAATACTTGCTTGGTGGTCAGCAAGCATAGAAAAGTCTTGAGAGGGAAGAAGAGGGACTGGGGTAGATAGAAGCCGTGAAAAGAGAAAAAGGACAAGAGGGAGTTTTGACAGGTGGCAGTGTCGGTGTCAAAGACTGGTATAGACAGACCACAGAAGGGAATACAACCTTTATACTTACGACAACAGTGGACATTTAGAGGTTTCCTCCAGCATATGATCTTGAGATAAACAAATGGGGGAGCATCTGTGCTTGTTTGTTTTGCTGAAAAGTATCTGGTGTTCTGCTGAAGAGCAAAAGGTCTAAAGAAAACTAAAGTCATCCCTGTGTTCCTCTGAGAAGGTAGTATCTACAAGTCAGGTAGGCATCTTGATTACTAGACTTAGACTTCCTTGGTAGACTCTTTAGGGAACATATTATAGGCTGAAACACGGCTGAACTACTAATGTATTTCAGAAACCAGATTATTTTTAAAATAGGACATTTTTAGATTGCATTGGAACAAATTATTTATCTATATCAGGTGCCTCAGTTCCAACTTTACAGAGCACAGGAATGTAAGCTCCACTTTAAAATAACCATGAATAGACTTCTTTAATGTATTAAAGTCATCTCTTTTACAGGCAGCATGTTCCAACATCTGACACTTTCCATGAGAAAGCTGGGAATCATCCCTTCCAACTGGCAGAAAGCTTCTGCTCCCAGCCCTGCAAAACTGAACGGAACAAAGCACTGAAGTCATGCTGCATCTACAAGTAAATCTGTCATTACTCCTACCCTTATTCTGCTAACCTGATCCTTGAAGGGCAGTTTTGACAAATTTCGCAGCAAACAGAGGTGACAGAAGACAATGCAAATGTTGAATTTATATTCAGTTCAAAGGTTGCACTTGTACCTCAGGCTGCAGTTGGGCAATATAGCTAGGATGATCTAGCAGCTCGCTGCTGGCAAGACAAGCTGCCTTCCCTGTGCCTGCCCCTTGTCTTATGGCACCTCTGATGCTCATCTGATCCTCCAGAAGCCAACTCAATTACATCACAAAAAGTGGGTACTTTCGGTCTCCAACACTGCTTTTTCCAGTCCTGTCTGGGAGGGAGGAAGTGGAATTATGACCTGGGGTATAACTCCCCTGTGATCCTTCTGTTTGCCTCCCTCACAAGCACAAGTATCCTGTTTTTCCTATCTTTATCCTCCCGTTCCGTTCTCCAAGCTGTCAGTCTTCAAACAGACCACCATCACTCTCCTGTCCAGGCTTTCTTGTGCTTCTCTTATCACAGGACATTTTCCTCCCAGGGGAAGCCTTATGCTACAGCATGCAACTGCTTGCAGCACGGGGCACAGCTGGAAGTTGAGCACTGCACTTAGTTGCGTTTCAGCAACTGGCTACATCCCACCCCTAAAATAAGAGCATATTTTCTGTCATGGTTATGACACTTCTTTGTTATTAATTCCATTTTTGTCAAATTAACACAGGGCTCTTCATCCAAGGATATCCCAGCAGTTTGTGAAGAGAAACCTTATTATACTTGGCCACATCACACCTCTGCTTTACAGGTGAGAGAAGGCAAGCAAGTGGTGGGGGTGTTCACCGGCGGTTGCAAAAGAGGGCGGTCAGGAGGAGGAATGTGCCCGCAGCGAAGGCCAGGATTCCTCGCTGAGCAGGTTCAGCTCTGAGTCGTGCCACCTGGTGGCTATACTTGCTGCGCTGCTTGGGGAGCCATGGCATGGGCTGAGAAGGGGTTTGGTTCCGCTCAGGAGAGAAAAAGTCTCCCTTTCAAAAATGACGTGAAGTAGCAGCGTGCTTTCAGGTAGGAAGAAATGCCTCAGAGTCTGGGACGAGTTCTGAGGTGGGAAGTTCTTCACACTGCCTGCTCCTCCTGCTGCACCCTCATCTCAGGGCTGAGTGCTGTACGGTTCCCAAGTGGCTTTAGTTTTCTTACACGGGTTTTTGCAGTTTCCCATTTGTTTCCCTCCATAGCCACTGTTTGCTGGAAGACTAAATGCTCTGTATGTATGGTACCTGAGGGCATATTTTCCCATTTTAGCAGCCCTGCAATCAGTTACCCTTCCACCCCCTCTCTTTGCAAACCTGGGAGAGAGTTGTTAGCCTTTCACCCTGGGGGTGATTTACTAGGACAATAACGCTGATTAGGTAACAGTTATGCCTGGCAGAGGGCTATTGCTGGGGGAGCAGCAAACGCAGAGTGCTCTGTGCCTATCAGCTTAAAGGAGGAGATACGGCAGAAACACTGACTCCACATAAGGGAGACATTCAGGCCTTGGATAGAGTCAGCACCAAGAGGAAAGTGCAAGGGTTAACAGGCTGGGGGCCTGGGTTAGAAACAAGGCTGAATTATATGTTGTAGTGAAATACTAGCCAATGGCAACCCTGTATGTCTGGGTAGTCTCACAACGTTCAAAGGACAATCACTAGTATTGATTTGCTGGGCCTAGGACCATGAGGGAGTGATGAGGGAGAGAAGAAGAGCGTACAGTAAAACCTGCTCTTCAAGATTAACGAAGGGTTTAAAATAAAAAGAGTTTCACTGGTAATGAATGATACTTTTGTGTTGTGTGATGGTTTTTTCCTGTAACAAGGGGTGAATGTCTTCTTTCCCTGCTCTTTCCGCTCTAGAAAACCCTTGTGCTATGTGGGCATTTAGCAGTGGCAGGTTGAGCTGGAAAGATGCAGATCAATATGCTTCGAGTAGATGTTTCAGTTCAGACCAAGAATTGCTCCGTATGTGTGTGTGTAGGTGTGATACATCACTGGAGACCCTTTTTTTGGATCCTGCTTGCATGCTGGATTTGTTTTACCCAACAGCCAGCTCTCTGGCGTTCCAAAGCAACTGATTTCTCCTTGCCTATCAGAGGCCTGTGGATATTACTTTGTGGTTCATAGAGGTAAGATGTAGCAGGACACTTCTTTAAAGGAAGTCAGAACTCATTGGTATAGCTGAAGTTATTAGAATCTGAAAATACTCCCACTGTAGAGCCCTGAAAGCAGAGGTACTCCAAACTGTTGTTAAAATTTGGGCCAGATTTTAGCTGGGGGGTAGGGTGGCGCTGGTGCAGTGTGTGCTAGCAGTGCAATGACAGGAAAGAGACATAAGGAAAAGATACACAGGGAAAGAAAGGAAACTGCATGAAATCTTTGCTTTTCACAATTCCTCAAATTCAGTGAATGGGACTGTGGATCCAGGCCCCACTCACCACTATGACTTCTGTTTGGAATTTTCCTGAGTGCCTCGGGATATCAGGAGTCCAGGCCAGCAGCATTCCAGCTACCAGCCAGGGCTCTCCAAAGCAGACTGTGCCTGCCTAGGCCGTGGGCAATCTGTCTTTCTGCTGGTATTGGCCGCCAGAGAATCAGGATCTGGCCTCTCTAGACAGCCTAGCCCTTCCATGCCTCTGGCCAAAGAAGGAATTTACCAGAGCTGGAGTTCAACACAACATCTAGTGCTTCAGCCTGAAGGGTTGTTTTTGATTGCACTTGGCTTTGTTCCTTCTATGTCTTTTTTTCCCAGTAAAGCTTCAGAGCATCCTGGCTGTTTAACAAAAAGTATAAGCAAGCAGCTCTGCTGTTTCTTACACAAATGGCCATTGCCATGTTCTCTGCACCACTTCCAGTTCCTGTGAATGCCTAACTGAAAAGTGATGTGCTCAAAAACCCAGGTTTTCTTATGTGTTTAGAAAGCTTCCTTGTTCTTTTCCTTCAAGTTGTCACAGCCTATTTCTAGCACTCTGCTGATCATGTAGACTATCATGTAGACTGGTCTTCCAGGTTTGCCAAAATGCTTGTTGCAAGCTTTCTGCCCACATCTGCCCTCCATTTGTTTCAATTTGCTTTACCTTTTCCCAGTTCTGGCACTTGGATGGTCTAAAATCCGCATCTGCTCATTGTACATACTCTCCTGAACTCCTTTTAGTCCGGTAACTCTTATCTCTCATCCTTGAACACCAAAATGATCACACTATGCTGTATTTCCCAGTGAGAATGGATGATACTCAGTATATAACTTTTGAGACCCCAAATCTCTCAGCGAACACTTCACAAACTATGAGTCAATTTACTTAGCTTAGCTAAGACCTCACAAACCTGCACTGCGCGCTTTCCTACCCGACATTTGTTTATACTACCTGAACAACAGTAATAGCTGTATGTGGAAAAAGAGTGTGGTGAGAGTGGTTTATGCTTGTAGTTACAGTGAAGAAGTTGTTACGTAGCAGCCGGTGCTGTCTTGGACTTGGGTCTAAAGCTGCCCCACGTGCCGCTTCACCATGACGGTGCGGTTTACGGAACGGTGGGGTGGGTTGTCCGGTGCATAAGCAATTAGATCTCGGGGCACCACAGTGTCTGCTGCAATGCAGTCCCAGAGGGAAGTTTCAGCACACCTTATTATCAGATAGATCATGTGAAGCAAACAAGGCCTGGGACGGTTCGCAGCACGGCATGCCTTCAAAGTGTATTTGGCTCTCTGAGAGCTCTTGCCAAGGGCCAGTGCACCGTGAAGACGGACAAAGCTCTCTGCTCCCACCGACGTGGCCGCTGACAGGCGGGAAGGAGGGGCCACGGCCCCGCCCCCGCAGCAGCTC
>NW_009627461.1:8218-24759 GCF_000690535.1 Cariama cristata | reverse complement strand
GGCCGGTCTCGCTGCTCGCTCCGAGCGGCCCCTTGGTTCCCGCCATTTTCAGAAGCGCAGCCCCCTCCCTGCTGGAGGGTGGCCGGGACCCCACCAGATGGAGCTGTAACACTGCCGCAAGGAAATACCCTGGCTCGAAGAAACTTGCGCCATCCATCTTAAAATAGCCCTCCTGACCCAAACTATTGCCTTTGTGGAAAAAAACCACACACAAAAAACCATAACAACACCCTTGACTAGAGCACTGGAAACTCTGTCTTCCTCCCCTCATGCGGTTTCCGCCACGCTCACCTGCCAGGGGAGCGGAAGGAAGGGGAGGCGGGGGGGGGCTCAAAAATCAACCGAGGAGCTGAGCCATGTGCAGCTCTCTCAAAGGACCTGCTGGAAGCCACGTCTGTGTGTGCAGATACTCTGTCTCCCGTCCCTCTGACTCCCTGGCACTGCCTCAAGCCCTTGGAAGTCCCTCTGTCATGAGGGCCCCCCTGAGGACTGACCTGAAGGGCTGCAGACCTGTTTCTCCAGCCCAGCTGCAGCCCCGGGGTAGCTCCCCAGATCCCCACAACAGCTTCTGAAGGACACAGAGGCACAGCTTCACCAAGGGCCCAAGTTGCCCACCTTTGTGACCTCTGGTGGGGCAAGGGAGGGAGATGGAGAGGTTGAATTAAGATACAGATACTAAATTGCAACGGTAAAAACCACAAACCAACCCCCAGGAAACCTACACAAGCTAATCTTGAGAGGAGAGTGGTTAGCAAGGCTTAGAGGTAATGAGAGCTTACAGATGCTTCTCTTCTGCATTAGACTGAGAAATTTAAAACTGTCTGCTGAGGAACCAGCCACCCCCAGCATCCTCCTCTCCATACACACACACACATACACACGTGTACCCACAGGAGCTGCCCAAAACTGGGGCTGCACCCTTCTCCTGCCATGGCCCCGTTTCTAGCCAGCATTAGGTACACACTGAATGCTGCCACTCCTCCAAAGGAATCTGGTGACAAAGAGGCTTCAGGAGATAGCTTTTGGCTTGGTCTGGAGAAATTTTTGCTGGCTGGGCGTGACTTCTGAGCAGAATGCTTTTCTGCTATGTCTTACCACCCAGTGCCCTGAAGCAGCCCTCTTGTAACAGGGCTGTTATTCCCTGGAGCCTGTCCTGCGAGCTGGCTGGGGGCTCTTTCCTCAGGTGTGCCTTTCCCTGGTCCACTCCAGAGACCCCTGGCCCTTACCAAGCCAACTCCCCAAGGCAGCCTTGCCACACTCCAGTCCTCTGCCAACGTCAGGGCTCCATAGAGGCTACCCCAAGACAGCATCCCCTACCCCTCAGTGAAGGGGCCCAGTAATTCCTCATCATCAGTCCTTTTACAGTAAGGGGACTCAGCTGGCTTTCTTGACTCACCCCTGGTATCTGGGAGCAGAATCAGGGTCTGTGAAGTGTTTCTCTTTCAAGACCAGATCCCTGTGCTTGTGAGCTTAAGGCCAGAACAGCCAGACTCCAAACTCCTGGAGGAGTGGATCAGCTCCCAGACTGCCTGGGCCCCTGCTCCTGCAGCATGGCAATAAGGTGGTAAGTTGCTTAATCATCTTGTGGTCCAGAGAAGGTGGCAAAGCCCTGGTCTTGGATTTCCCTGATCTAATTGTCTTTATCAGGAGTCCAGCATGTGCTGCCTTGCCCTTCCTGGTACCTGCTGGACTGAAAAGCAGGGAAGACAGAAATGCTAATGAGCTCCTAATCACCCCAACCTCCCATGGGCATTACTTTTCCAGGATTTGGAAAACTTTGAGCAAACAGCACAGGCCATTTTCAACAGTCTCCATCTGGGTTAACAGACTTCATTGTTTTCTCCTCAGCTTAATAGTGATGGCCATCCACTCTGAGCTCTCTTCTCACAAACAGCATTGGCAGAACTGGCAACGCTCTTGTGCATCCTACAGCACATTGCTAACGCACCTCCATCTTCCATGTGCCATCATCCAACATCCTCGCAATATCATTGACCCGCTCACAGCCATCTCCCTGGCTCCAGGGGCAAGGGCATCTGAGCCTCAGACCACGCAGAAGAGTTCCCCTTCACAACCTCTCCTCTACATCTTGGCTTCACGTGTTTTCTTTTTTACTCCAAGAAGCAAGTTCAGGCCATTTTCAGCTCCAAGTTCTCCAAGAATAAGAATCAAAACGGAAAGGCAGTGTTTGGGAATGCTATCCCCGGGGTATTCAAACGAACAATTGCCACCATTTCATTTACTGAGAAAACACTCCATTGTGGCAAGCTTTTCTGGTCTTCAGTATCTCTGGGACTTTTACTGTCTTCTTAGGGCAAGACCGTCACTGGGGGCTTGCCCCACTTCTCATTTGCAACTGAAGTACACGTAAAGAGGGCAGGGGAAGTGGCTGCTTACACCAGGGTGGGAGGGAGCTGCCTGCACTTCAAAGCTCCTGGGGCTGTCCGCAGGCAGGAAGGGCTGCTCTGTGATGCTGGGGTGTGAGGCGAGCCTGCGACAAGGAAACGGCGAGGCCGATGGGATGTGAAAGCTGCGAGCGTGTCAAAGGCAGGACGGAAGTGTTGTAGAGGGCAGCCCTATTTTTAGCCACCTCTTGCAGAACTTTGCTAGCGCTTGCTGGAGTCAACGGCCGCTTCCCCTTTCCTTGATGTAAGCAGCGCTGACTGCCTTCAGGTCTGTTTTTATTTAGCCACTCACGTGATAGTATTGACGGAAAGGTCGCTCCAGCCCCTTGGAGTCAGAAACACCCATGGTCAGAGAGTACTGGGTAAGAAGAACAGAAAGCGTCTGATGCTTCCCTGTCTCCATTTCAGGGCTGTGAGAGGTAGAAACCGAAGCTGAGGCTGCAGAGCATGACTCTTAGTCACATCAGCGGGGGATTTTGCAATACAGTAGGTGCAGGGCACAGGGCAGGCAGTGTGCAAGCAAAACTGAAGTGCTTTGCAAGGGCATTTGATTGGGGTTCTGCAGCTGCAAGGCCGGAGTGTCGCTGTGCAACCCTCACTTTCCTGCTCCACTTCAACCTGCTCGGCCGCACGAGGTGTGTGGGAGGTGGAAGAGTTTAGCACACCTCAAATTAGCACAGGGCATTGAGGAGAGCAACAGGTCGCCATGAGTGTCCTCTGCCTGGTTTCTTTTAACATTTGTCAGTATTAAATGACTCCTACGCCTCCTGTAGGGAAGTGCACGGGGAGAGGCCATTCCTAAGCCAGACTAGAGAGAAGGTTAGGCAGCAAGGCAGAGGAGCAGTCACAGGGAAGGAGCGTGAGCCAAGGCGTGACTTTTCTGTACAAGATGTAACCACCAAGACAAGTTCCAGACTGGTTTCAGTTGCCAGGAGTTTGTATTAGTCTGAGTTGCGGTATTCAGTTCAGTGACAGGTTGGGAAGGACAGTGTCCAGGCCTAGAGCTTGCTGCTGGTCTCAGAGAACCTGGTCCCCCCACTTGTCAGAGAGGAACGAGATTGTTACAGGGATGGGAGAAAAGCACATTCAGAGCCAAAATAGATGCTGTTCTGGGGCATTTCCAGAGCAAACTCATCCCAAGCCTGGCAGTAGGGAGGTATAGCAACAGGATGAGCAGATGAAAATCCTGCTCACTCTGTGGCTACAGAGGTCGATGTGACTAAAAAGGCAACACAAAGCCCTGTCCCATACTTGAGTCTCGCTGCTATAACTCTTTCAAATCCACACATTTAATACCACTCCCAGAAGCCTAGAGCTCCTCAGACCCCCTCAGATATCTCTGCAAGGCTCTGCTTTGTATCTCATGTTTAATGATGTCCTTCATCCCTACGGCGGCTACATTCTTTATCTATATAGCCTATTCTTAAGCTGGATTGATTAAGGCAGGATATGCAATTCTTGAACGAGCGATGTGGATGGAGAAGTGCTTTGTACTATAGCAATTTTATTTAGAAATGAGAAATCCTTTATAAGGAGGTAGTGAGGGGAGCCGGTTACTGCCAGTGCCATCGCTGTCCAAAGGAATGTGCTGGAAAGTCACAGCGGCCTCTAGATGTCAAACCTATTGCTCACACACCAAAACGCTGACGAATACAGAAACGCCTTCCTTTCACAAATGCGGGTAAGGACAGGCCTCACATCTCAGTAGTTCAGACCAAAACCTACAGGCAGTCAAGACTGCATTGAAAACAAACTGGATTTGGCTTTTTCTCTCTTCTCGTTCAAAATGAGGACTATGGATTTGCCCCGCTCTGGACTCCACACTTGCCTGTAATGAACCAGGAATTGTTACCTGAGAATTGACCCTGACATTTCTAAGTTGCACGGAAATCAAGGCAGAGATGCGGTAGCTCCTTTAGGCCTTACGCTTGCACACATTTGGTGTGTGCTTTGCCTGATGCGCCAGCAGCTCTCCTGGGGTGAGAGCCAGTGCCCCCTCCGTGCTCAGAAGGGTCAAAGGCTTTGCCGCTGTACTTGACCTTTAGGGATACAGGGCTGTGAACTTCGACAGAACCTAAACCCCACTTTGCCAAAGCTATTTGTATGGTAAATTGCTTTATTGTTTCAATAAGAAATGCAGCCAGGCATTTAATGGCTCCCATCCATAGCCACTCTGTGTGATTCACTTTCCACTTTAAGATTTGAATGCATCTTTTATTTTTTAAGCAAGGGGACAAAAAGGGAGAGTTAATGTCCCTAATGTTGATAGATGTATCTTCATGCTCTCTCTATTTTAAATAAGATAAACTAGCCTTTCAAGGGTGAAAGGGTCATAAATAGTTCCTTGTGTGAATGGAGATGCTGGCAGTGGGAGTCATGTGAATATATCAAAGCTGGCTATTAGCAGAAAGTGTTAATAGACTGTCTTTCTAATGGACTTAAAAGTTACTTAGTTGACCCCATTTCTACATTTCCTGAGAATTCACAGTCATTACTTCTTCCATCCTCGCAACACCCTGAGAGCTAAGTGCCGTAGTCTAAGAGGGGACTGAGGCTGTCAACTAGACTTTAAAGGTGTTTGGTACCTAGAGACAGGAATTGGGGTTTACATGTCCAACCTGCATTGAAATCAAAAGGTAGCAGGAGCAACACCCTTTTGAAATCCAATTAGGCATTCTGCTGGCATCTTTAAGTGCCTCGATACCTGTAATAGTCCTCCTTAGACGACTTGCGGGAAGTGTGTGTCACAACCTTGCACGAACAAAGTGTACCAATAAGGCAGATGAAATCCAGAGGGTACAGAAATGTGACGGTTTTTAATCTATAGTTTGGGGAAGTGATAATAAGATAGGAAGAACGTCCTCTCGGTGTGTAATTCTGTCATGCTGGTGCACAGTACGAGCGACAAGCCTTGAAATGGAGCAGGGCCATGTCAGTTGTTCTCCATGGCCAGCAAAGCTGGAGGGCTCAGGAATGCACTTCTCGCGTTATGGGCAGATCACGGTCTTGTCAGTGGTGGGATACACTCTTCCCAGTGCCAGGAAGGAGCAGAAAGAAGAATAAATATATAAGAAAAAGGGGAAACAACTTTTAAAATAATTTTTTACTTTGGGGTTTTTTTGCCGCTTTAATAAAGCAGAAGAAAATTTGCAAGAAATTTATGGTCTGATTTGAATCCTACTAATGCTCATGGAAATCCCTTTAGTGAATACTGGACCAGGTCCAAGAAAAGCACTTTATGATTCCCTTAACTTCGATTCATCCATAACTATGCCTTTCTGCATGCAATCTGGTTAGATCTTGTGAGTAGATTTAACGTGAACCTCATCATCAGTGGACCTGGATAAGACACTGGGATCAGCTGCCTCTTAACTCTGAGCCAGTCTTCCCAGAACAGTGGTGGTAAAGGAGGATGCCTTGACTACACAGCAGGTAGCTGTAGCCTTGGCTGGAGCATCCCGGTAGGATCTCCTATGGTAAGACCCAACTGAGAGGTATGTGACTTCTCTCTGTCTTGCACTGAACTGCTCTGCCAAATGGGTGATTTTAGCACACCAAAAACAGAACAGCTCAGTAAAATGGTTTCTGTGTGAACAGCTCAACCAAAATATCTGTTTGGTTGTGGTCAAAAATGCAAATTAAAACCCCTTTGGGATAGATGGAGAATGGACCAGAAAATGTCCTTATGTTGCCAGGACCAGCACAAAGCCAGGCACCTGGAAGCAATCTCTTGCCCAGCCTGGGAGACTGAAGATGAGAGAAAGCAGGTTCCACTCCTGGCTCTCTCAAAGAGTTTCTGGGTGCTCTTTTTAATGTACTGTTGCTAAATCTGTGCACCTGCCACAAAAGAGGTCAATGAGAAAACAGCTCCTGTTTCAGCACCCTAGGGACAGGGGGATGCTTTTGGGGAGTTTTGCACTTGCATCACTCTACATCTGTGCTGTCCTCAGTAAATGTGTCTGAGTTTGCAAAGCCAAGAGGTTTGAGGCAGGAGCACTTGTGCTGCTGGTAAGGACATAGTTTCTACATGGACCAGACTCTTCTCCGCCGTTTGGAGAGCAAGACTGTGTACAGAAGAGGTGATGTGAACACTTAGTGAGATTAGGCTTGAAACTAAGCCTGAACTCTGGGTTACCTATATATAAATCTCCTCGCACTTGGGAATTCACAGTGAAGGTTTTACCTAAATACATCCACCCATATTAAAAGGTTGGAAATATCATTTTGGAATAACTTGCTAGCCTTCCTTTCTTTCCCTGTCCTACCTCTCTGCTCTGCAACTATGACTAGGATATCATAGGGCATGTGGGCTCAGCCTAGACTGACTATGTTCTTGGGGATGTGGTTTTGAGCCACAGGGTAGGTATGGCTGCTCCTGGCGAGGTGGGATTAGCCCTCAGACATCCCACCAGCTCTCTGCCCTTCTGTGATGTTGGTGTGCTGTACAAGATGCAGAGTGGGAGCATGTGGTGCATGAACACAGAGGTTCCTGTTGAGGCACAAGGAAAGGAAGTTCGTGGTGTGCCCCCAAAAAGGGAACAGGAGCTCTACCTTCCGTCCTCTTGGGCTGTGAACAAAACCACCTGGCAGGTCCCAGGAAGCTGAAAGCTGCTCCAGATCCACCCTTATGTGAGAAGAAAACACACCCCGTGCTCCTGCCTACATGTGGCTGCAGGTTCCTTGCCGCAGCCTGAGCCAGCTCTCCCTGATGATGTGTGGCCCTTGGGTGGTGTGACACCGTGCTTCTGGGAGTGGGGATGTCTGGGCCGGTGCTGGAGTGAGCTTCTTCAGCTTTCCTTTCTGCTGGGTGCTGCCCCTATGAAACAGCCTCTGGCCATCTGGAAATTCAGCATGGCCCTATATCTTCCAAACCGAAGATTTTGTTAAACAGTTTTATATTTCTAATCGTTACACAGCTCTGTTGTAAGCTTCCCAATACCTGCCTCAAGCAGCTCATCTGAGCTATTCCTCCCATGCTAATCTCTGTGATCTGTGGCATGCATACAGCATCGACGGGAACAGGACCTCCCCTCTGCTGCACCATATTTGCCAGCACAGGCATAACTCAAGATAACCGGATTTGAAACAATCAGAGCAGGAAGCAGCAATAACTGGCCTGGAGCGAAGGCAGGGAGTTGCCCATAGACAATTTTTTAGGGGGGTGCCTAATTTGCGATATCTGATCTCTTTCCAAACTCCTTTAGCCTCACGTACAAAGGCAGGATGTAAAGCTTGCAGGATCATCCCTCACCTCCCTGGCTTGAGTGCCTGAGTTTAGGTCTGTACCATCTTCTCTTTAGCTGCAGTGTTTCGTGTGTGGCGACACATGTATTGACCTATGTGTGTTCATGATGAAGACCTCCAGAGCTGCATCTGGTTCAGACACCGGTGTCATTGCCACCGATGCTACTTAGTAAGGACGGACAAGGTGGTGGACGTTCATGTTTGTTTTTTTTTCTCTGGAGCACACAGACCCAAAGGCTGGCTCCAGCACAGCTGATGCTTCCCATGACTCGTACCCCACAGCACGTATACAGCCAACACGGCGGCCAGCTGCCCAGTCGGGACCTCCATATTGTGGGGGTCAGGACAGGCCTAGGCAGGCCTGCAAGCACCCTCCCTGACGAGCTGAGGGCTTAGTCACTGGGGCCTTCCACCGAGCCGTGTCAACACTACCCACAGCTCCCTGCATCAGCCCTTGCCACTGGGCTCCGCCGGAGCCCCGTCCTTCTGCTCCCCGTGCCAAGGGTCATGAGCTGGGACCAGCAACTAGGTGCCAAAAGCGGGCTGTGGCTTTGTGCAGCCGATCTGCTAGAGGTCGTCACACGCCTCCTTAAGCAAACAGGGATCCACGCCAGTTGATAAATCATTTACGAGGAGAAGTCAGAAGCAAAGAACTAGATTAACCAGGTCACTGGGTGTCCTGAGGGAATGACGTGTCAGTGGAGCTGAAACAGCAGATCCCACAGTTGCAATCTGTTGCCTTCTTCTGTCCTGACAGCAATTCATGGAAATCCCTGGAACTAGACACCAGAGATGGAAAAACCCATTAGCTCATCCCAGTCAGCTCACTAGTTAAAGCAGTCACTCCCATTGTACGTTTTCTGGCAAAGTTAAAAATGTCTCAAGAGAGGGATTTCCACCAGTTTCTTCTCAAGGGGAAACTATTCCACCTATCAGGAAGGCTGCCTTGAGCAGCGCTATTTTTGCAAACCAGAAGTAACTCCAGAACCTGAGAGAGAAAAACAAAAACGATTCTACTTCAGGAACTGGGGCAGTGATGTTTTTCTGCCTGAACAGACACGTGCCACGTAGGGCACATCTCCAAATGGAAGCTCCGTGTGTACACGTGTGTTTATACACAGCCACTGAGGTGTGTGTGTATACACACCTGTGTCCTCCTTCTCCTCCTCAAGGCTGGGATGACCTTGTGCCTTCAGCACAACTGATGTGTTGTAGTGTGAGCTCACACCTAGTTTGCGCTTCTGTCACTCCACTGACATCCAGGCAAAGCATGTTGCTCTGGGGAGGGAAGACGTGCATGGAAGACGGGAGGCATCGGCTGATGGTGGTGCTCCAGCACCCACCTCCCCTGTGAGCAGGGAGAAGTCACTTCTCCTCGCTGGTCCTCAGGTCTCCTCAGCTGTGTTGGGGGGCCCCCCCCCCCCCCCCGACTGCTGGGGACTCTCAGGCTGAGCGCGTTAATGGCCGAAAGCACTCGGGGCCTGCACGAATAGGAAAGGTGATGCAATGCAGGGCTGCGTCGCTGAGGTTGTCAGCAGAGGCTATGGAGATTTTGGCAGCTAAGCTTTTCAGCACCTGAGAAGCACTTTGGGACAGTGGGGAAATAAATTAGCTGTGTGATGGCATTTAAAGCCTTATCATTAGTTTCAGAGCTAATTCTGCATTTAGATGAATGGGTGTAGCACACATCGCCGAGCTGGAACCTGTAGAGATAGCAAGGATTGCTCCCTGTTCCCATTTAGAAAGCTTTCGGCCAGCAAAACTCTAACTTGCAGTCTTTGTTGGTTAAGTCTGGGAGCAGAGATCTGTAGCTCGGGTAGGCACAGTGGCCATGCCAGCAGCAAACAAGCCCCGTGGTACCCAGGGCTCTGATTACTAGTGCCACGGGGTGTTGGCCGTGCGCCTCTTACGAGAAGAAGGCGGGGTGTTCCCTGGGCGTGTGCCCTGGATTTGTGACTCCTTCTCAACTAGTTGTTTTATTTGTCTCTCATATCTGTCACAGCTGTCTTCCCCATCAGGGACTCCTGAAATTTAGGCATGGTGTTTTGCACTGTTCTAAGGACTTGGCTTTCATTTGCCAGCCAGTGATGCCGAGGTTGCCCTCATGAGCACCCTGTGCACCCTTGTGTTACTGCAGGACAGCTGATGAAGCCTGTACTGAACATACCTAGCTTGGGCCTGGGCTGTCTTCTCTGCAGGGTTTTTATTTTGTTCTGTTTAGCACAAAACACACTGAAGCATGAACAAAGGCTATAAAAGAATGACATGAACTGTGGAAAAGGATCTAACCAAGGAGGCACAGGTCAGATTCTGGGCCTTGACCAGGTCCCTTTAGTTGCTGTCAAGTACTAGCCAGTTGACCTACTAAGCCCCTTGCCCCTTGCACTGTGGAAGGATAAGAGCAGGTAGAGCTCAGTAATATTTTAACTACGAGATTAACTCTCTGCCAGTTCAACAACAAAGGGTCTGCTGTTTCTGTGGACAAAAGGTGCTGATTCGAGGCTCTTCCACACACCGGCCCACGTCCTCCTGCCACCGGTCACAGAACTGGCCACCCTGCCTTCCTCCACCTCCTGAACACTCCTGTTTAACCCTCAGTAAGGAAAGGAAACCTCAACTCCAGAGACAACTGCCTGGAAAGGTGTTGTCGTGACTCTTTACAACCCAGGTCTCTGGCACAGTTTGAGTGGCACTTAGTCTCTAAAGGAGGGCCAGAGGAAGAAGAGTGTGCCATCTTCCTTCTAGATGGCTCAAGACTCTTCCACCTCACCATTTCCTTACAACTGTAAAGTCCCAGCCTGTCCCAAAACCACACACCATGGTAGGAAGAGATGTGGGGAGGCCTTTGAACAGTCCAGGCACTCAAATGCATACCCTTCCCGCTCCCAAGTACTTCTGAGACCCTCATCTCTCACACCTTGAAATTAGTAGGCATTTTGCCATTGCTCTCAACAGGTACAGTAACAGCCCCTGAGAGCTGGGTCCAAAGACCTCAGAAATCAAGGAGGATCTTCCTGCAAACTTCATCGTGGCAACGGAAACAAGTTTTGCACGTGGCAAGGGAAAAAGCAACACCAACTTCATTGGAATGACCTGTTACAAAGGTTATATTCAAAAGAAGAAAATACCAAGTGTTTTATTTAAAAATGAAAGTTCAGATTTGTACAGGGAAAGCTAACCTCCCCTCCACTAGCTTGAGGCTGGTTGCAGCAGCATCCTGCGGGGCCGAAGCAGCAGTCAGCCAGACGAGCCCATCTCAGAAAGTGGAACTGACTAATCTGAGTCGTCTGTGATGAGTTGGACATGAGTGAAATCATGCCCCGTGTAAACAGTGTGAAAAGCAAACGAAGATGATAAGGAGTGGGGTTTTTTTATTGTTGTTGTTGTTCTTGATTCTGTGTGGGAGAGGATAACAATCTCGGTGAGGATTTTAAATAGCAAAGCAAAAGCAAACAGTGGCAACATGTGGCCCTGGATGTTCAGCCATGACGAGATACTGAGGCTGGGCTTCTCGAGCACTTGTACTGAACCATCTTTAGGGGGCTTGGTTTCCAGTAAGCGCTCTGCAGTCAAAAACAACCAGCCTCACCAGAGAACCCGGGCCATGATCTTTATCTACTGACCACGTGCTTTGAGAGCCATTTCCACTGGAGAGGCAAACATTTTCATTCCACTGCCTCTCAGAGCCATCTTTTCTACCTCAGTCATTTGCACTGGGACTGTATGGGGCACAAATGGACCCAGGCCCCGACAGAGGAGGTGGGGAGACCCTGCCCAGCACACAGATTGTTTGCAGTGTGGTGGGATCAACCAACACCCCGGTACAGGGGGGGGGGGTGTGTGTGATGTGGTTAAAGAGCACACGGTCGCTGATTTTCAATTGCCTACCTCTGTTCTGTGCGTGGCCTTGCGTTAGTTTCAGGCATAATAACATTATGATATCATAATGATATATTGCGCTCTGATGACACTATCGCATGGAGTAAGCCACAGCAATCTGATCTCATTCTGCAAACGTGGAGATGAGCGTTACTGCTTCACAGGACAAGTGGGTGGCAGGTAGATGGAGCTGGCAGTACCTATATTGTCAGGCCTGGGTGGGAACGTGACCTGCTGGGTTAAGTTAGGTGGCTGGGAACTTAACACCTCAGCTCTAGATCTGCCTCAGCGGCTGTGGGTGAGTCACCAAACCTATCTGCATTCACTTCTTCCATCTGTGAAATGGTGACAATAATATTTCCTCACCTGATGGGGGGAGGGAAGGGAGCGTGTGTGCAAGAATGAATAAATGTTTACAAAGCACCTTGTGAGCAGTGCACAGGCCGGCTGCGGCTGTGCTTAGGAGGAACCTGTGTTGTTCCCTCCGCTCTGGGTTGCACCATACTGTGAGCACGCCGTGAGGTGTAAACACTCCCCTCAGAGTCAACAGTTTCAAATGAGAGCAAATGAGAGAATTCCTCAGGAGAGAAACAGAGAGTGAAGACTTAATGCGTTACCAGCAATTTCAGTAAATTCCATTCAAGGAAAAGCAAAGTAACTTTTTAAAAGAAAAGAAAGAATAAAGTAGAAAAACAAATGAGCTGTGACCAATTTTTTTTTTTTAATGGTATCATGATCTTAGGTTTCACTTCCCAAATGGGAAACAGAACACAGAAGTGAATCCCCCTGAAATAAAAGTGAAGTTAATAACGGGACGCCTTTAGCTGCTTGCCACATCCTGTGTATGCTGATCGCTCTGTTTATAGCTGCCAGGAGCCCTTCTAGACTCTTCTTTACCACGTTAACTCTTTGCTGAGCCAAACCATGTCGTATAAACAGCTGGGAAAAAGCCTTCCTGCATCTTCCCTCTGGTCCTGTGCTGGTTCTCGTCCCCCTTCCTGGGTGCACAGTCGCTGGCATGGCCACCGCTGCTCCTCTACCCGCCGCTGGCACAGACCCACGCTCCCCACCGCCCGCATAAGCGAGCACTGGCGCAGCCCTACCCGCCCTTGCGTAACCCGCACCCCGTCCCAGCGCAGGCCGCTGTGGCTGCAGCCTGGGATGCTCACACGCAGCCGCGTGATGGCCGCTCACTGTCTTGTTCGCACGGTCACTAGCACTTGTGCTCGTGCACAGACACAATTCCTTAAGCCAGCACAAACACACACAAACATGCACACTGTTCCTAGTCTAGTACATGTGCTCACCAGTGCACACATGCACAGAAACACTTATTGTTTGCTTTTTCTGATAGTAAAGTGAGATGGAAAAGCATGCACTTCACAAATGCAAACTGGCCATAACTGTATATGGCTCATCTATGAGATAGAGCTATCCCCCTCCATATCATCGTCATTGCAACAGCCCTTCTTCCTAGGATGAGCTTTGTGGCTGAGGGCTCAACTACTTCAGGAAATGTGGCTTAGATTGGCATATTCATCCACCAGCACATTGACCTGATTTAGCGTGGACGCTTAGCTTTGGGCGCATTACTGGCTTTTGCTGCTGCTGCTTTTCATTCTGCTTATACTGTTGGAGGTGACCATGAGACCCTCCCTTCATCAGCAGACTTGATCTTTCGAACAGTTTCACCAAAAGAGCCTTTGCCATCCACCAGCCCCAGACCTGCTCCTCAATGGGTCTTCACCATTTCAGTGGCACTTAGAAAACCTGGTTTGCATTTTGGAACAGCTGCATTTGCAACAGACACTGTCATATCCACCACAGCTCAAATATGTGGGGTTTTGGTCTATCAGCAATATTAGAGGTGACAGAGTCGTCATCTTTGAGCTGCGCATCTTTAGCACATCTGAACTCGGGAGGAGCTGCACAACTCCACCCAGCAACCCGGCACTGTACTGGTGGGTCAACCAACTGCAAACCTCAGTAACAATTAGTGGGTACGATTTCTCAGCTTTCTCACACAAACTGAAAGGCAGTGAATTTTGGAGTCAGAAGATTTTTTAAAATTTTTAATATGTCTAATGAAGCTCACCTTGTAGGCCTGGAGATAGCAATTGTCCATCCACAGATAAACTACAGCAAGAAACAAAGTGGCACAGGTTGTGTATGTGCTATTACTGCAGGACAGTGCAAAGCCCCAATTGGAAGGACGCTTTGATGGAGGAATTTATTTCCAGGTAATTTCGGTCCTCTCTGCTGGGCTGGCAGGGAGAATGGTCGTGGCAGACAGGCAGACACCAGTTACTGCAGAAATTACATTGTGTGGATACTCGTCCACTAAGAAGTGCCTGTGCCATTGGCTGAACTCTCATTTCACAGGAGAGCGGAGGTCAGGTAGCCCTTGAAGGAGAGAGTCTCCTGCTGGACCTATTATCCAGCAGGACCAGCCAAATGCGGGAGAGCTGAAAGAGAAAAATTGATCTGCTTTTCTCCCTGACCCCCCTGAAGGTGGTCCCAAACTTCTGATTAAATTCTAGGTACTTGCCAAGTTAACACCTTCCCTACAGAGCTGTGGGCTCGGATTTTGGCATTTCCCAAGTGACACTAGAGGGCCAACCTCCTCTGCTTTCCAGGAGAGCTAATCCCAAATGTTTGAAAGTTCCAAAATATTGTCAGTCACCTAAAGAACATAATTTAAAAAATTAAAACCAACAATGTTTAATTCTATGTGTTTTCCTTTTGACTCTGGTTCACACTCCAGAGTTTTCATGGTTTTCTCTGCATTAGCTAGCAGGAAAAGCATGCTTTTCTTAACTGAAAAATGAGATTCTTTTATAGCCACACGATCTATGGAGCAGAGTCTTAAAGAAAAAAAAAGCAGGAGGAACAAGTAGGAGCAGTAGCCTTCCTGTTCTCACAGCTCCAGTAGGCAGCAATCAATGTCTCACGTGTGTGCAACACCTCTTATCCCCTTACAGAAAGCAAAGGATTTGTAAGGAGGAAGCGCCCTGCTGTTGATCTCCAAGACCGCCTGGGCTTGGCAACGTCGAGGAAACGGTGCTGTGGGGGAGGACATCATGGCATCCCATCAGCGCTCACTACCTGTACCGTAAGGCAGCCCAGACCTCTGCTTTCGTGAGGAGCATGATTAGCTCTTCTTTGATGCCGACTAGTCCAGGCTTCGCTTTTTTTTCTCAGCCAGAAACCTACCTCACCATGGACCCCGGGTCCCAGCGCAGCACTGGCAGCTGGGGCAGCAAGAAACCCTGCTTGAAATACATGCCAGGCACCATCCAGCAAACGATCTCCCCTCCCTGGTCCCTCCACGGAACATGTGGTGAAGCTCCCACCTCTCTGGGGCAGCCACCTGTAGTCATGTGGCATTTCTCCCTCTCTCATTTCTCCGCAAAGCTTTCTGTATGCAGGAAAAGTTGGGAACTCGGGAGGCAGCCCGGCTCCCTTCCCGCACGAAGGGGCCAGATGCCTTTGCTCTGTGTCACCTCTCAGCCTCTGTTCCCCAAACTCCACTCTCAGAATCCACGTGGTTCTTTACTGACTTCATAAAAACAAACAAAGGCCTGGTAGCATTTAGGTTATACTAGTAAATTATTTACACCCCCACCCCCCCCATTCCATTTCTTGTTGGTCTTAGTGTCACCACACCCTGCCAGGGATCGCATTTGTCCCCGCCATGCGGTCCTCACTCCGTGACAGCTGGACGCTGATGCTGAGCAGGCTTTCAGTGCACAGGCTGGGCTTCGCCAGCTGCTGCCCAGGGCTGGATGTTGCCCACAAGGCAGTTGCATCCAGCCTCTGAAAAAGTGGGTCTCGGCAGTCCAGCCAGAGCAGGTACACTGCTACGGGTGGCTTGGCACGCAGAGCCGAGTTCAGGCCAGGTACGAGCTTATCAGCAGATCGCATCCAGCAGGGAACAGTACTGCGAGGCAGACCGGTGGCAAAGCACAAACTTCCCTTGCAACTATTTTTAAAAGCACCTTTACATCTTTCTTTTCAACTTGCACAGCACAAATAAACCAAAAGCATCAGCCAGTTGTTACTAAAGGGAACCATTGTTTTGTATCCCTCTGCTTCCCTGGTGCAAATGAAATATTACAGTCCTCAATCTCTCTTCAGGAAAAAAAGTCCCCACCCAGCTCTGCCTTTGATCCTGTTTCTGTTCTTCCATGGTGCCTTCGGTGGACTTTTGATCTTGATCAGTATGGTCCATCTTACAATGTTTCTTTAGGTCCTGCTTCAAAGTGGGCAAGTGGACATGGACTGTGATGTGTGAGCAGGTTATACAATGAAGTATTTTTCATGCTGACCCACGGTGAGGGTCTTTTATGTGCAATGCTTGAACAGTCTTTGCCCATGCCCACTGCTGACCCCTGCAAGCCAACTTCTAATTCAGAGCGAGAGGATTGCCCTATTTCTTCTGAAACGGCTTGCTTTGGCATTTGTGTGCGCTGAACTTTCTCCGTCATTGTGGTTTGGTTTCTGAGCTTACTTAGAAGCTTCTGGAGTTCCTCCCAGCCTTGCTGAGCCTTGCTTGCAGTTATAATACATGGTTCTCTGTTGGCAGCAAATGCTGTTGCCTTATTATCCCTCTTCCTCCATTTCTGGTTTTTTTTTGAAACCGTGTTTGGCGTGCCCCTTTTGTCTCTAATTCTCTCGTCTTAGGGCAATGAAGGTGGTGAAGGGTGTAGAGGGTAAGTCTGATGGGGAGCAGCTGAGGGAGCTGGGGTTGTTTAGTCTGGAGAAGAGGAGGCCGAGGGGAGACCTGATTGCCCTCTACAACGACCTGAAAGGAGGCTGCAGTGAGGTGGGGGTCAGTCTCTTCTCTCAGGCAACCAGTGACATGACAAGGGGACATAGTCTGAAACTGCACCAGGGGAGGTTCAAGTTAGACATTAGGAGGCATTTCTTCTCAGAAAGGGTCGTTAGGCATTGGGATGGGCTGCCCAGGGAGGTGGTGGAGTCACCATCCCTGGAGGTGTTTAAGAAAAGACT
>NW_009627461.1:3641-8198 GCF_000690535.1 Cariama cristata | reverse complement strand
GTGTTAGGGCAAAGGTTGGACTCGATGATCCCAGAGGTCTCTTCCAACCTAATCGATTCTGTGATTCTTTCTCCTCCAGGCACAGCCTGACCACCCCCTTCCACACCAGTAAGCTTTTGTTCCTTTGCTGGAACACTGGCCATTTACTTTTAATGGATTCTTTTCCCCCTCCTATCAGCTCTGACTCAATTTTCAATCCATGATGGGATTTTTCATCCCATGGCCACCACGTTTGTTTCATTCTTGGAAAGATCTTTATCAAAAAAACTTTTGAAAGCATATATTTACTATAGTCCCTACTTGCTGCTGATGAGCTTTTTTCAGAAGCTCACAGAAGTCAACAGACTAGCGGGGCATGATTTAGCTGTCAAAAAAAATGCTCCATCAGTGCTCCCGCCGCTGAGTGCTGGTTCGCCGGCACAGCTGGCATGGCCCCCCTTTTCCTAGAAGCCTCGTGCTGTGCCCAGTCCAGCCTTTTTTAAAAATGCAGCCGCTCCCTGGAGCAGGGCGGGAGGGAGGACACTGGGGCTCTGCCCTGTGCACTGCGGGGAACAGCAGCAGGGCCGGTGATGGAGATGAGGGGTGCCAGCTCCATGGCTGTGCCACAACACATCGTGTTTCCTGGGTAAAACCCTTGGGTCCAGGTGCCGCGCAGAGCGAAGCCCCATCACCGGTACCGGCAGTTGTGCCGGGTGTTGAGGACACTGCAGTGGGCACCATCTATCGTCCGTCCCTGCGTGCGGGAAACACCTTGGTCTGGTGCAGGGCTGCCCAGGTCTTCCTGCAGAAAGCAGAGCGCTGCAGCCAAAATGCCAGTTCCCTGCGACCCAGGGAAGGCCACACAGGGAAGCTGTCCAAAAGCCCCTGGAGCAGCCCCCCCAGGTCTCCCTCACCACCGGCTGAGCCTGGCTTTTCTCCTTTGATGCCTCAAGTGGTGGTGGCACCTCCTTGCCATGGTGGGTGGCAGCACGGCCCCACCACTGTCCAACCCCACAAACATCTTCCTAGGACAAGGACACCCCAGTTTAACTCCCTCATGGCTGAGCGTGAGCTGGTGAGCACCGCAGGGCACCGTCCTCTGGCTTTTCCTGCTTTTCCTTGAAATAACAGCGGAATAATGTGTGTAAAGAGACATCCAGAAGCAGGGCATGGACCAGGAGGCTCCGAAGTGGAAGGGCCGGAGTGCCTCTGGGATGGAAGGCAGCTGATGGGGCGGGTGCAATTGCCTCAGCTAAGTGCCAGATCCAGCACATTTGGATCCGGGTCTCAGTCTAGCCGTAGTTTAGTTTCCCAATCTACCTGTGAAGAGCTTCAAAGGGCGCTGAGAGAGTCCACAAAGGGCGGTGGGAGCAGCAGCGGCTGGTTGCAGAGTCTCCCGTGCTGCCGGGGCAGGCGGCAGCGGGAATTCTACCGCTCGCTCCTGGAGGAGCGGAGCTAAGCAAGCGCACAACGCCTTCCCAATCCCAGTTCAAATGTATGAATTTACCATATCTAACGCCTCCCTGAAATCCAAACAGACTCGATTACATTCTGTCTCAGTAATGAATCAGTAATTATATTGAAGAACACTATTATTTGTTTGGCATGACCTATATAAACCCGACTTGGGGAGTGCATAGTTGGTGCGGTGCCAGTGCTCTGTGCCCTGCGTATTATTGCCTTATAAACACAACCATTGTTTGAATTTCAGATCAAAACAAACCAAGCCACGTCACTTGTCAGTTATTAGATATCTTTTTCCCAAATGCTCACCCAGACCGTATTACAATAACAATAATTATTATTACATACTTCCTTATTATATGTTTGTGCCGAGGTAGCACATTTGCCTTTTTCCCACACGTTAGTAGCTTCTCCTGACTCTTATGATTCACTCCTGCTTATTTCCTAATGTCCGTGAGTTCTTTTTGCATTCCCGGCTGCATTTCGTCAAGACCTGCAAATTGGCTCAGGGACCCACGGTGCCGTATTGCACCAGTCCGCAAAGGGTTGCAACCAGCGCGGGGGCTTTGCTTCTCGAGGGAATATACAAACACCAGAAAGACATGGACCCTGCCCCCAGGTGCTTTATAAATATTTAACTTGGACTGATAATGTGATAAGGACTGATAATGTGATTTGGGCAGACTAAAACCCAGCCCTGTTGGCTCAGGGACCCACGGTGCCGTATTGCACCAGTCCGCAAAGGGTTGCAACCAGCGCGGGGGCTTTGCTTCTCGAGGGAATATACAAACACCAGAAAGACATGGACCCTGCCCCCAGGTGCTTTATAAATATTTAACTTGGACTGATAATGTGATAAGGACTGATAATGTGATTTGGGCAGACTAAAACCCAGCCCTGCTCAGGGAGGGCTGGAAATGGTCTCTCCAAGGGAAATTGGGGGGGGGGGGATGGCAAGCCGCAGCACAGTGATGATGCTTCCCGCAGCCATTGCCGCAGCTGGGGGTAGGACTCACCTTGCCTAACTTGGGACATCCAAAATTTAGTTGTTAAATCCTCAGCAAGTTGCCGATCTGCCTTTACAGTCAGAGAAGAGAAGCAGGCGCTTGGCTGCCGGGTGAATCAGCCCTTCTCAAGATAAATGTTCAAGATAGGTGAGATGAATCACTCACTAGAGGTGCCTATTTGTCTCCATTGACTATGCAGGAAGCCTGGCCAACTAATTAGGTTTAGAGACCTAACTTTCAGATACCTAAAATCAGGTGAGAGGAATCCCATTCTCATCAAAGTTCTTCATTATCGGCCTGACAAAGGAGGTAGTGGGAGAGGCTCCCTGGAAATGCCCTCCCAGGTTTGGACCTGACCAAACCCCTCTGTCCTCTGTGCATGGGAATCTGCAAAGCCTCGCCTCCGTGTCCTCCCTGCGCAGCTCCTACGGGCATGGGGTGCTCCAGCCGTGCCCAGCTGGCAGAGATGAAAGCATGTTCCCTGCTGTGGTCTGAATGAGGCAACGGTCTTGTGGGAAAAGATATAATAGTGGAATTGCAGTCTGTATCATAATGCATTCAGAGCAGGCAGGGGAAACAAAAAAAAAAAAAAAAAAAAGAAGAAAGGGAGACTTGACCTTGGCTTCCTGCCTGGTGCTAAAAGTGTGTTTTGATGGAATGGGATAGGCGGGAAAGCAAGCTGCCTCCCTGATGCAAATATCTCATGGAGCTGTAAGATGTGTGGAGTCCAACCTGTGTGTTTAGAAACAAGGTTATGACAAGTTCCACCATGAAGGGCCAAAATTATATTTTTCAGAGGGTCTATTGGAGGTGCGCTGCCACCAGCAAAGCAAGCAGCACCTTCTGACACCAGCATTGCACGTCAGACAAATGTCACGATCTCAGAGGCTCCCAAGTACTTTTAGACTTTCTCCTTAAAAAAAACCAGAAAGATGAAAGCACTTAGTCGTAGCACATTCTTTCAGAGGGAAAAATCATGGAAACATTCCACTGGTTGACGTTTGCTGAATAAATCAGCAGCCAGGGCTGCTCTGGCTGGAAACGGGCAGAGGCCAACAGAAATCGCTATGCTGTGTTATCGCCCTGCTGTGTATGGGCTTGGGAGCGTGGAAGCAGGATTTGAAAAAAAATGTGGAATTTGTGCTGGTTCCTGAGATCTGTGCCTTTCCATGTCCCCAATCCCTTCTGTTTCATGTGCTAACCGCCCTGTCAATATAAGGGCAATTGCTATTTTGATATGCAGCAGGTGTCACTTGCTTTTTTTTTCAGGAAACTTCCAACAGCCGCTTTAAAGCTTCTGGCACTTCCCTTAACCCGAACAACAATCCATTTAGGTGAGAGATACTTGACTTCTCTCTGCCCTGGCAGGCACAGAGCCCTGTGCAGACCGGGCCAAGTTAAAGGTACCTATTTGAAGCTGTGCCCTTGCTATATACCACAATCAGCTCCTGAGTTTGGGTTCGGCGGGGATACTGGGGACCTCGGGACCACCACATGCCTGGCTGCGACCCAGAGGAAAAAAGGTGCCGGCACCCGGCGGTGCAGGCTGTCCCATGTGGGTGGGCTCCCCGCAGGGAGGGGGACGGGGTGCTGCTCTGGGGACCCGCAGTGGGATGGCACACCGGTGTCCCCAACAGCTGCTTCACGGCTCTCCTCCGCCAGTGGTGCGAAACATCTCTTGCTCCATCCCTCACTTTGCTGTAGCCGGGCTGGAGCGCTTTCTCGGCTCCCATTACCGCACCGGCAGGATGGAAATGCGGTGGGCTCCCCGCAGGGAGGGGGACGGGGTGCTGCTCTGGGGACCCGCAGTGGGATGGCACACCGGTGTCCCCAACAGCTGCTTCACGGCTCTCCTCCGCCAGTGGTGCGAAACATCTCTTGCTCCATCCCTCACTTTGCTGTAGCCGGGCTGGAGCGCTTTCTCGGCTCCCATTACCGCACCGGCAGGATGGAAATGCCTTCTCCAGCTTTCCGCGGTGCGCTCATGGAGGAGAGGTCAGACGAGACCTGCTCCTTGCCCGAAAGGGTCTGCGACTTCACTGAGAACAGGCAAAGCCCAGCAACAAGAGGGAGGTTTCCCTGCAGGAGGCGGTGGGTGCCAGCAGCC
>NW_009627461.1:372-3477 GCF_000690535.1 Cariama cristata | reverse complement strand
TGGGCTTTCCAGCCCTGTGCCCCACATCCAGACAGGGTGTGCAGACCCCAGGCAGGCTGAGGGGTGCCCTGCCAGGAAGCTGGGGTGCAGTGAGAGCCCCGCACCCAGGCCAGGGGCAGAGGGGCAGAGGGGCAGAGGTTCCTCTTCAGGCGCCTTCACTTTCCACAACCATGTACCAGCTGGTCCTGGCGATGCTCTTTTCCTCCAGCCCCTCAAACCTACTATTTTCCACACTGGTTTGTGCCTCAGCCCTGCTCCCACCCCCAGCACGGGCTGCACACGTCTGGGTGCAGCTGGACGGACCCCGGGATGTGGCTGGGCCAGCTGCCTGAGCAGTCGTTGCGAACACCTGAACACCGGCATGGGCTTGCTGTCCTGCTACGTGGAAACATATTAATTGCATTAGTATTTCCACTGGAAATTATAACTTAGATCCCTTAAGTTCAGCCAATTTTCTTACCCTGTGTCTGCTAAAAGGACACCTCTGCTTTTTCCACTGCAGTATCTTGTCAGTGCCACCAGTGCTAAATTTGCAGCAGGCTAGTCACATCCATGTGACACTTTCAGAAGAGGCCACACACTGCCCCCACCTCCTGTCTCCCCCTCCCCTCGCTTCCCCCAGAGGTAGCCCAGCATCTGAGCTATCAAGAAACAGAAAACCCTCTTCATGAACAACCAAACCACATCCCAAACCCCATTACTAGATGTCCCATAATTTAGATCGCCTTGGATGGTCTTTAGGTCATTCACAGGTGTAAAGTCAGGAGGATTAACGGCTTATAATATTTGTCTTGCACCATTGCTACCAATTCCAGCAAAAATAATGGAGCTAGCTTCTTGGGTTTCTTGCCACCACAAAGTACACCCATGCACACACTCTCTATTTTATGAATGTTTACATACCCGAGCTGCCAGGAATCTCACTCCCGTTGCTTCCCACCATCTTAGCACACTTTCCTGTATCTCTGCGAATTTATTTTCTCACTGAGAAGCCGGTAATATCCCTTTTGCTTGGGAGCAGGCGGAGGCCGGGCTTCCTCGTGTACCAGAAAAGCCTGGCAGAGGGGGCTCCTACAAGCTGTGGTTTCCATCCCGAGCCATTCACACCTCCCAGTGGCTACCCAGAGATGTTCCATGGAAGGAGCACAAGGCCAAAATAAAAGGAAGGATTAAAAAGTTAGGGACAGGCGGGGAACGGCCACGCTGACATCCGCCTACTCCCCCTGAAAGGCCACAGTGTCTGAGGAGGTGCCTGGAACGGAGGAAACATCTACACCCGCTTGCGGAGACCAGCAGAAAGGCATTTCCACACCTCCACCTCCAGGGGCACAGCCAACAAAAATAGCACAGGACCCAAAAGATATGAATAGAATAGCGACTGCAGAAAGCTTCGACTCGTTTTACACCCCCAGCAGAAATAAAGGCAGGAGGTTTGTCCTTTCTCCACCCTCTCTACATCGGAGCACGGCTGCAGAAAAAGACACGTCTGTTTACCTGAAGATTCCCATGGGAGCCAGGGAGCGGAATGCCTAAGTCAGCCAAAATTCACAGGGAAAAACCTTGCTCGTGATGAAAGCACTTCCCTTTCCTAGCTTGAAATTTTGGGAACTGGGTGGTAAGACGGGGAACAAACCAAACCAGCACCCCCCGCCTTGTTTTCAACAATTCAGGTTTTTTGCACTCGTGTTCTTGCTCAGTAACTCTAACTGACGCAAGCAGATCTGCAGGCTTCCTATTGCTGAACGGCTCCCGGTGAAGATAAGTGGAGGTGTCTCAAGATAGCAATCTTCTGTTGCTATGGGAGCTGTAACATCACCAAATATATTTGTGGCAAAGCTGGCACTTGGATTCAGTTTAAGCTCAAAGTAACCTCTTATTACCCTGGCGGGGAGTTAAACCGGGCAAGGAGTGCAGCCACCCCATGAGACTGTTCTCCAACCTTTAGCAGAAGCCAGTGTGTGAAACCATGCCCAGCGGCTCGGGGACGAGATAGCGCTGATCTGTACTTCCCAGGGCTGACCTCCTCCTGCCTGCCCCAACCAACCTGACGTTGCACAGCTAATCCCAAGTTTGTGAGGCACACCTGCAAGCCCATCAGGGCTAGACAGAGTATAAAGCACAAAACTAGGCTCTAACTATGTAAAAATAACCGAACAGGGTCAGATCAAAGGTCTGTTGTGGCCTTCCTCTTACCTCCAAGAGCAGTCGATGCTTAGGGGGAAAAACAGAAGGATGAGAGAGTGATACTTTTGCCGTGCATTGTCCAGCAACGTGCTGCCGAGGTCTGCCTTTGCCTTTAGTAAACCTCCAGGGGCTTTTCCTCCATAAATTTGTCAAATTGCTTTTTTGACCCCGTTTATACTTTTGACCTCCACAGCATCGTGTGCCAACGAGCCCACTGTTTTATACACACACATGATCGGAAAAAGTGTTCCCTTAAACCTCCCGCCTTTATCATTTCATTCGCTGCCCATTGCTTCTGCCCTGTTTTCTGGCCATTCTGGCCCGTTTCAGCTCTCATTCGGGAAAGTGGTTCTAAATTCCTCTGTTAAATGTGTGCATGGGTCTGATGAAGAATCTTATCCCTCTGTATTTTGAGTCAAGTTTAGCATCTGCTTGTATCGGAACCAGGGAACAAGAATGCTCCAGATGTTGCTCCTGCACTGAGGATTTGGGAAGGGCTTGGGGAGTCCTGGATGTTTATTCCTGCTTCCCAGGCCCAGCTGTAGTGTCCCAACTGGAATGTCCTGCGCCTGGATGGACTGACCCACACGAGACGGCTAGTGAGCACGGCACTGCATTCATTCGCTTTTTCAGTCATCTTCTTTAATAATTGACTTTCATTTATTCATTTACCTATCTTTATTCATTTGCATCTACCAAAGTTCTGGCGCGGCTCTGGCAGGAGGTGCAAGGTTCCGATTTTTTCATCCCTCCGCTCAGTGTGAATTCATGCCCACACAAATTCTCACTCTGGCCCGGAGGGCTCTGACTTTTAGCCACGAGGTGGGGTGAGCAGCTAAATTCCTGATCTGAGCATGTGCGCAGCCAATGCAAAGCAGACCACCATGGAGTCAAGGTTTGCCAAGCTAAATCACTGGAAAA
>NW_009627461.1:0-221 GCF_000690535.1 Cariama cristata | reverse complement strand
TGCCGCCCCTGGCCGCCCCGCTGTCCCGCACTCAGCCCTCCGCTCAGCCTCACGCCGTGGCCGGCCGGTGGGAGGAACCGGGGAGAAAACTGGCCGGGGAGCGACGCAGTAGTGAAATAGTTATCTCGGCCGGCTTTCTCGGTAACTCTTGGAAAGTCCCCGAAATGACGTTTCTAACCTAACAATTATAATGGGTTTAATTATAGAGAGGCTCAGAGCCC
>NW_009627460.1:0-7456 GCF_000690535.1 Cariama cristata | reverse complement strand
TATATATATATATACACACAAACATAAAATCTGGTTTTACTGCTCCCACTGAAGAGCTCTATTGTGTGTGTTAGTTTTAACAGCAGTTATGCAGAGATGTAAGTACACAGTTGTGTATTATATTTGTTTCTCAGTGTCACTAAGCCAAAATTCTTTAAAAAGATGTGAAGTCTTCATTTTTTCCCCAGTTTTTCAAGACAGGAAACACTAGTAAAGCAATTTTTTTTTTTCCCAATGGTTAGTGACTTGAAGCTGGAGACAGAGAAATGGATTACATTACATATTTTCTATGCAAACATAGGGATTAATTTAAATGATTCCCCTAAATCAAAATAACTAGACTTTTTGGCAGCCTTTGAAGTTTAATGAATGTTTATTCTTGCCATCAAGTGTAGGTTTTGGGACACCCTGCAGGACCACTAAAACAAGATGATCTAAAGCTATTTATGTAAAATAAGCTAAAGCCAAGATGTTTGTATTAAAGTTATGAAGAAAATGCAAGTATTTAAAAGTAGCTAATATTTTGTTTAACAAACTCTAATTTAAAGATGCAGAGTTGTTCCCACCATGCTATCGATGTCTATAGTTTAAGGCCTATGCATAAGCTACAATTCTGATGATTTCAAAAGTAGACTTGATATAGAACAGGTCTCTTCTGTAGCTTGTATGCTCTCCTAGGTCTGGTTTCCACTTTTAGGGACACAGAAATGCTAGCTTTGCTCTTATCTTTCAGAATACATTTGGAATTCCTTTCAAATGTCTCTTATCAAAGTTGACAAGAAGTACCTATTACTTTCAGACATTTCAATGCGGGTTTTCTGTAGAAGAAAATTAAATCAGGTCATGAGATGTAATAAACCAGACATAGGATTTCCAAATACATTTTATTTCTTTCATGGTTAATACTTTTTGAAGCACACTACTGAAATGCTGCATAAATGTAAAACCTGATTTGCCTCTGATGACTGTGATCGACTAAAACAGTAGGTAATAATCTTGGAGATATTTAGCTTCTGATAGTTCAGCCATACAGATCTTCTCTGATTTTTTTTTTTTTTTTTCTGCAGGGCCATTTTCACATGTACAAAAAACCCTTGAAAACTAGATGTTTTTTATATCTAAAATTCACAGCATGTCTTGCTGTTAAATTGCCACCTTAGAGGCCTTTTTTAAATTTCATTGAAAATGCATATTAAATCAAAGTGATAGACACATGTAATGTAAAATGTCTGTCAACAATTAGAATCCCATTTGGAAGTTTGTAAAGCATAACAATTTAAAATGAATTTAAATTGAGAAGGAAAGTTTTTAGATTGAGAAGGAAAGTTTTAGCCTGCAGTATTGCAATTTTGTACAGAACAAATCCAGATTTTTTTGCCCTTTTCTGAGTGATGGAGAAATAAAAGAGCCAGAGGTTCTAATGCAGTTAGTTCACCATCATGTGTCAGCCAAGCAGTTTTGTTCTTTCCACAATAAAGTCCAAATTATATTGATTATTTGATTTTGAAAGATAGAATAAAGCAGTAAGTACGCAAATAATATAGTCCAATGTAGAATCATGTTGCCTTGTCATAGAATAGCCCAGGTTGGAAAGGACCTCAAAAGACGATCTGGTCCAACCTTTCATTTTCCAGGAACCTAGAATATGTTGCAGTTGAGCCACCTGATAAATTTGTGTGCTATGTATTGAAAAGTGCAGCTGTTTTTATTAGGATAGACTAAATCCCTATCCAGTGACATCTATGTGGTTTGAAAAAAATGCTTTAAGGGAAACTTTACAACATTTCCTTTGTATTCTTCTAAGATAGTGACAAGTTTTACACACAAACCTCCTGGACATCCTGCAACCACAGGCAAACAGGACCATTGGAGCACTAAGGCCAAGTCCCTCCAAGGCAGTTTTGGCCCTGGTCCTTGGCCGTGCAGCTCCACCACTGAGGACTTAATTTACCAAATGGGGACTGGGTTTGGTGGTCAAAGGGGTACAAAGTTTGGGCTGACACCTGGATTTTCCCAAAGTCTTCAGCCTAGCAAAATCTGGGGTTAGATTAGGCGTTATGGCTAATATTTATTGAATACAATGTAAACATCTACAACATGGTTTGTCATAAAATGAAAGTCTTTTCAATTAATTTCAAATTTTGAAGCATATATTTAATTTTAGTTTTATACCATGCACGTTTCCAAACAGTATTCCATAATGTCATCTTTCTATACCGAAATTAGTATAATCTTGTAGATATATGCCAATGCTTCAAGCGTAGAACATTGCATTCTCTGTAGTGATCCATAGGTCCTTTAAGCAGATCAGCACTTCCAGTGCTGATATACTTGTGTATAATTCTTCCAGATTAAATTCTGGCTGTTTCTATACATTCCAGTTATCACTTTGATTTTATGAGAATGACAATAAGGAAGCAGAATAATAAGAAATGCAAAGCATATTCTACAGTTCGTTTCTGAAAGGAGAGTCAATCCCATAAAAACTTTCTGTAGCATGTTACTGGTTAGAACTATTGCAAAAATAATTGTGTGCTATCACAAAAAATGGATGCAAGTTACCAGCAACAGTTTTTGTCTTTGATTATTTAGTATTTATATCGTCTTTGAGTAATCCCCTTGAAGAGCTCAGATTACCTGCGATTAGCAGATTTGAACAGGTGGTTTAAGGGGCTGTACTCCTAAAATGTCATAGCCATTTTGCTTAGAGAAGCAATGAGTGCTTTCCCAGTCACGAGCAAACAATTCTTGCAGGCTTCCCTGAATATGGCAACCAGCACCCGTTACAGGATTTTGTTGCTCTAGGCAAAACATTAAACGTAGGCCCCTCACAAAGCACCATCACTGGCACAAGAAAGTGTTACTAAACATTTTGCAGCCCTAGGCAGCTGCATGCTCCGCGTGGCTGGTGGTGGCGGCCCTGGCCCTGATTGCAAATTTACCTATCTCTCCCCCATTAGGCTCATGTCCATCTCACTTTTTACCTTTGCACTGAGTTTACCTAATTGCTTCTTCTCAGCATGACTCCCATCGCTGAACACGGGCAGGTCTTGTCCTACTTTAGAGCAATCCATTACCAGCGGGGCAAAGGAGCAGCAGGTCTGGCAGCCCTTGGAGAGCAGCACTAGCTGAAATTGAATTTTGCTATTAGAAAATTCTAGGAGTGAAACAAAGAGTAAGTGAATGATACTGCTTGAACAGAGTGAGTGCAGCAATGTTATTGTGTTGTGAGATTATATGTACAGTGTCGGAGAGGACAGTACTGAAGGGGGAGGAGGGAACGAACCACATTTATCCTTTGTTTAATTCCACTTAATTCAGTACGTTTATAATGCATTTGGCTCTATGTCTTCATGATACTGTTGTTCTTACATACTACAGCTTTGCTTGTGATTTTGTGCAGCATAAAAATGGACACTGGTTCAACTGCAGCAGAAGCCAGGCTGAGTAAACTTCAGAGACAGAGCAAGTGACTTCAAGCCCTAAAATGTATGGGAGTGCAAAGGTATGCAACTGTCAACTGAACATATTAACAAGAGACATCTTACTAAGAGGTATGGTATTTACATGCTAATCATTGTCACTGGTGCCTTCGCTAGATCTTTTTTCTATGTAACAGTTGTTTACGCTCGTCTGAAGTTAGTAATGGGCCTGATCTGGCACACTCCCACAAATAGAGCTCCTCTCAGAAATCACTTTGTATAGACTGGGGGCTTAGACGCATATTTTATTTGCAAACAGCTGGAACTGCTTAAGTTACGGTACCACGCACTGTTGCCCCGTGCAGGAGATTTCCATCCCTTGCTGGCAGAGGATGTCATGCAAACATTTTTGCTAATGCTAGCGCAACACAGACCGGAGAGCCCACCCGCCGATTGCCGCAGCTCAGCTGGTGGGACAGTGTCTTCCAGACATGGGGCAGTGACAGACGGTGGTCAGAAACAACATACTCGATCATCACAATCAGCTCCTGCTGGAAATTCACTCCTGTGCAGTTCTAGACTGAAACCCTGCCCATGCTGCCCTGTCAATACTCTGCTTCCTGATGAATTTCACCAATAATGTGTTTAGGATTGGGCCCTTGCATTGCAAACTTCTGAGGACAAGAGAAGTGGCTTTTCATGGTCCTAGAAGTGAGTATACGATGTGTTCTTGAGCTTTACAAATGGATGTAGAACAAGCACTGCTGTTTGCTGCAAGTTCTTCCTAAATGTACTATGTTGTCTTATATTCAAGTACAACTCCCCACCTTCTGCTTTGCCTGTTGCGGTACATACATGATGTAACAATGGTTGAATTGCTGAACCAGCACAGACTGAGGCCATGTTTGTCTTTGCACGTATGATTTTTGCACCAAACACCTTTAGTATGATCTAACACTTACTCAAGCTTTAAATTCTAACTCAGGTGGTGCTTCTAAGGTGTCAGTGGCTAGGGGTGAGCTCAGATGAGCTTAATGATTGTGTACTGTCCTAGGGAGAGCCAGCCAGATTGCAGAAAGGTGCTTGCAACATGCAAATAAATGTGTTCTGCAATCCTGGACACGCCATTTGAAATGGAATTTGAAGTTCTGTGAAGAAGGACCAAAACAGAATATGTAACTCAGGGTGAGATTCAAGAAATAGTTTGTACAGCCAGGTGGAAAGTCCAAGCTTACTATATGAAGCATGTAAAGGATGGAAAAAATTTTTCTAAACCCAAATCTGGTTTCTGAATTTGAGAGAAAGGGTCCTTTTTAAGTCTCTTTTTGAGCGTTGATCTTTGAATCTTGTGACTTGAGCTTTTCTTAGGGAGAGAAATGAAATTGTGAGTTTTATTTTCTAGGTGGTAACCGTAAGATGTTGGGTTTATGAAGCGGTAGTTTTCAAGGCTGTCTCTGGGTCACTGATGTAGTATCTCCTGATAGTTCATAAGAGCTGGATGGCAGCTCAGCGCTCTCTTTCCTGCTGCAGACTTCTTCCAAGAAATCAGAAACTCCTGGAGTTACCTTTTGAGGTGGGCAACGGCTGTTGTTGCCATCTGAACATTAAACCATCACTAATGGGAAGAAAAGAAAACTGGCTGGGGGATCAGATTGCTCCACGACGAAATGGGCTCCCCACCAGACCCAGGTAATGCGTGTGCACGCCTGTGAGCAAACATGTTTACACTCAGAGGGATACATTTTGCACACTGCCATTGCAGACCGATTCTGTTCACAGGCTGGCCCAAACTGGGGGCAAAAGGCAGATGGCGAGGACTCCACTTAGACCCGGAGTGGAAAGCAGAACAGTATTCATGAGGCATTTACTTTATTGCAGCTAGCAGCTGCCAAGCCAGCTTCTTGTGTTGATGCAAAGAGTATGACAATTTTCACGTTGTAAACACCACGCATTAATCAGGGCACCTCAATATTATGCAAACAAAATGTATGTACTTACAAATACTTCCACTGTATTGGAATTAAAAATATGTCATGAAAATGAGAGAGGTAGTCGGATTCATTTCATCAGTCAAGAAATTTGGGACTCTACAGGCAACATTTCCCCTGAGATTTGAGACATGTTTATCCCGTAATCACTGCATATTCTCCAGATTAAAATGAAACCTTAAAATGTAAATAAAAATGCACACTCTGTAAATCTGATTCGACAGTGAAAATCTTTTTGTGACAACAACAGGTCTGACTCTGTCAGATGATTGCCTTGTAGAAAATCATCTGCAGATTCTATTTCAGAGAAAATTGCCATGTGAAATTTTGGCCTTGTATTTGTATTTTGACAGACTACAGAATTTTTGTGTAATTTTGTTTCGAAGGTAAGAAAATCCTAAGAGAACACTTTTTTAAGAACACATCTTTCCCTTAAATATCCTGGAAAATACATCCCTCAGTCTCACTCCTTCATTTGCTTTTAAATGGCTCCCACCTCCATATTTTATACTATTTTAAATAGTGCTTTGATAAAGAAATGATAGCTATGATAATTTTTTTAAGATCGACACTAGGACTCTCATGAATAGATACCCGGGCGCACAGCAATTGTGACTGTGAAATCTTCCTACTGTATAAAGGCACTTTTCTTAAAGCAAGTTATTTGGAGGAAATCTTGACTGATAGCTAGTTATATCTCATCCGATATCAGATGTATTTTTTCATGACTCTTCTTTTGACATGTACATATTTCAGTCTTTTTTTTTTTTTTTTTTTTTTTCCCTTGTTCTACCCAGAGTTATTTCTGTGATGAGAGACATCACAATATGTCTTTGGAAGATGTCTTTGCAGCCCAGAATGGTTTTTAAAATTTTGTATCTAAGGCTGGAGAAATCTCTGTCACTTCATTCGTAAACTTCTGGTTTTCTGGTGGAGGCACGTGGTGGCTTTATATGGCTGTGATACACTCGGATATTAAAACAAAACAAAACAAGAAAACCCAACAAAATAAACTGGGATGTAAAGGCATGTGGCTTGCAGAGAAAACTTCCCCTGTGGCATCAAATAAAATTCTTGGTTCTCTATAGAACTAATAGACTCATTCTGTCCATACATGATGACCACTGTGTAACAAATTGGTGCAAAGATTTCTGACCTAAGCAGCCTACCTGAAATACCCTCTAATTTATTTCTTTAACCTAAAAAAAAGTATATAAAGGATAGAGTGATACCTCAAGATTAATAATGATATTGAAATCAGGACATTTGCTCAAGTGTATGGTATTTAATGAAGAAAAACCTTATTTTTTAACGTGGGAAATAAGACATTTTGCTATTAAAAAAAAACAAATACAGGAAATAATGATAAGCTTTAGGATCTGAGAGCATTTGTGATTACTAGCACTCTCTAAGTTCTCTGTGTAGTCATGTAAAAGTGCATGGAAGTCTTGCAGTGCTGCATATTTATCTTTCTGTATTTTTTTTTTCTGCCTTGTGGGCTGTACGTACAGAATAGTTCCCTGTACACTGATACATGATATTGCTGGTATTTTTTTATTCCTTGGTTTTTAACTCTCTTGCTCGAGAAAGAGGATTTTCCATTCAGCTTGTTTACTTCGTGATTTATGTCTAAATTGACAGAGTCCTTTGGAGGCATTCGTGTTAAATTTGAAACAAACATATTTAATGCTCGTGTTGTAATAAAACAGCTAAAAGAGCAGATTAAAAAGATATGCACAGAGGGGTCTGATTGATTGAGGGATTGATTTTACTACTTTTCCCGTAGGTGGGCAGTGATGGCTGTAAATCTCTTGATAATCATTTCAGAAGCACCTTCATCAATAAACTCAAAGGGGACAGCTAGGTGTAAAAATTTGCCAGCCATCAGGTCAAACAAAAGGCAGCAAATGTGTAAAGAAAGAATTGAATTAAGCAGTCCCACCTTGGCCGGTTATGGCATTAGTCGTGTTCATTTTTACCTCGGGGGCGGGGGAGTTCCCCATCACTGCGATTCTCTGGGATTTGGGGGAGAGAGAGGGGAAGGCT
>NW_009627459.1:27010-27292 GCF_000690535.1 Cariama cristata | reverse complement strand
GCCCCTCCCCGCGCCGACCCTTCGGTTTTGGGGAGAAACGCGTCCCTTTTCCCTCAAAATCCTCTTCTTTCCCTCGGGAGAGGGCTCTGCGTCCCCGATGACTCAATGTCTCACCGGGGTCCCTCTGGGAAGGGCTTGGTCTCCTCCCGCGGTGGAGCTGAAAAGGAGAAGAAAATGTTGGGGTTTTACTGAGTTTTCTGAGGAATTCGCCCTTGTAATGAGGAAGGATTTGGAGTGAGAGGAATGGGAGTCGGAGAGCCGGGAAGGTGGCGGCCCATGGTA
>NW_009627459.1:26500-26959 GCF_000690535.1 Cariama cristata | reverse complement strand
AGTTTATTTATCGTACCAAATTCCTGCCTGTGTCTGGGGTGGAAAGGGCAGATTGAGGCTTTTTCCTCCTTTTTTTTCTTGCAGGTGCGGGGACCAAATGGCATGTCCGCCTCGTTTCCCCCAGCAAAGGTCCCCCTCCCGCCCCAGTTCAGGGCTCGCTCCTCACGAACGTGCCAAAACATGAGGCAGGCAGCGGTGTGGGGGCGGCTCTCGTCCGTCTGTCCATCCGTCTGGGGTTTACTCACTGTTTTGGGTTCAGTCCTGCTTTTTTTTGTTGTGATTTCTACCCGTTTTTCAGCGGGGCGACGCGTTGCTGGACTGGGCACTGGGCGGTCAGCTCCTTTCCTTGGGGTGCTGGCCGCGCCTGGCAGAGTTTGCGGAGTTTTGTGGTGATTGCTTTTGCATCCCGAGCCCTTTCCGAGTCTAAATTAATAAAATGTTTTTCCAGTCAAACGAATA
>NW_009627459.1:24017-26476 GCF_000690535.1 Cariama cristata | reverse complement strand
GAACCGGCCGCCCTTGAGGTGGATGCGTTCCCTCGCCGAGCAGGTTCCTGACACTTTACCCACGGCGTTTTGCTTTACCTCTGCATTTGGCGAGCCTTTTATTTGGGGATGAGAGGTTGGTTTTGAGGGGGAAGGGGTCTCCAAAGCAGGGGTAGGAAATCAAGGTGAGGTGGGCTTTCCTTTAGGGTAAAAACTCTTGATTTTTTGGTAGGTAGAAAGAGAGAAACCACCTCATATAAAGGTTCCCATCTGCTCTGCTCCAGCAATGCCCCCATGTCTGTGTCACAGCCACTGGCAAGGCACGCAGATTCACGGCTGGTAACGGGGACAACCCCTACGCGTGGGACTCTGCGAGTGCGCGGTGGCTTCAATACCTCTGGGTGCGTGGAGCATAAACTCCTCATTGTCAGCTTTGTCCCCCTTGTGTCACGGTAACCTGCCAGCTCTGCGTCTGGTTTAGGATAACGAGGGGTCATGGACTTTTCTGCTTATATTTTGTGGGGAGTTCCCTTGCTTTGAGTTTTTGCTGCACCACAGTTAAACTGCTGCGGAGTTTTGCAATTACATCAGCCACAGGTAACAGGGATCAGTGCTGTGGTTTTTGTAGCCACCTCTGTTTTCCTTCTGCTCGCCCATCTGCCATTTATGCATCACCTTGCTTCATTTCTTTTCAAGTTTTCTAGCCACGTATTTATTGTTCCTTTCTCTACTGTTTTTCTGACCAATGTTTGTGAAGTGTTTCGAGGACCTTCAGTGGGGAGAAGGTTATAAAAATACAAGTTATCAGTGAAGCGGCTTGTTGTGTAGAAGGATTTTGCATGCTTAAACCATCCTTTACAAATAGGCAGCATTACATTTACCAGACTTGATGGTTTACTGCTGTTTTTCCATAACCAAGGCGTACGTTGCGTTTAAGGTGTCACGTTGGCACCAAAGGGGATGAATTTAACGGTAAGAGTTGTGCAGGGTGGAATAAACCACTGCTGTGTGTGGAGGAGGGTTAATCCCAGTCTTATTCTCTGCTGTTTTGTGAAATTAATTCCTGGTGCTGCTCTTTGGGGTGGAGGTGAGCAGGGGGCTGCGAGGTTTCCGAGGGATGGCTGTGGTCACAAGGCGGGGAGGGCGGCGTGAGATAACGGGGACGGCTGCCGGCGGGCTGTGGTGATAAGAGGAGCTGGGCGAGGAGAAAGGAAATACTTCAGCTCACCGCCGTTTCCTACACACATCAAGGCGATGGCTTTTCTGGAGAGGGGACAGGGAGGCTCTCGGCAGAACCGTGTTCTTCGGGCAGCACCATTTATTTCCTTTGTTTCTCTTTACGCGCCGTGTGTCTCCTGTCCTTGGCTGTGCAGAGGAATATTTAACGGGTTCTGGGTTTGGATTGATTTATGGTTGCTGGTGGTGTCTAGCACTCGTGATTGGGGTTCCTTGCTCCATAAGGAGGTTCTACCCTATAGCATCTTGCAAAATCCAACCGTTGGGCGGTATCAGTGCCTGTGCCTGCATCCCTGCCCAGGTCACCTCCAGAAGAGCCCGTGTCCGGTACCTGGCCAGCCTACAAAAAATATGCTACAAACCAGATAATGAAAGCACAGCAAAATTAAATCAGTTTGTTTTAACAGCAGAGCAGAACAGGTCAGAAGGGTATTAAGCTGTGCTGATAATGGATGTACAGTGAGTGCTGGGTGCTTAATTCATTGTCTGAGGTGTTAAGGCCGAACGCTCATAAATCCAATCCCAGCAAGATGACAGAGGTAAAACCTCACTTAAACTGATTAACTTGTCTCTTCCAGAGTATCTGCACAGGGAAACTGCCATTTAGGATTTGCACGTGCAGCTGGGATTTATTACAAGCTTGGTTTCTCTGCAAGCAGCGGCATTACTGAGTCAGGCCGGGTGGGACGCGTCCGGTAATGTGAGAGGATGCACTGGGACTCTTCCCATCACAAGCTAACCTTAATTATGCTGGTAACGTCTTGCAAACCATCAGAGTAGAGGCTGCGCACCTTACTATAGCTTGCAAACGGACCCGTGTTTGCTTTGGAAGGGGCCCAGTCTGGTGCAATACTGCTGAGGTTAAGTGTGTCGTTAATGAGAAGGTAGGAAGCTCGTGCTTGTTTCTAATCGCCTGTGTTTCTCTAATTCTGATGGCTCTGATTGCTGTCGTACATGACTCTCACTACTTTTGCTTTTTTGGTCTTGTCTCACCTTGGCACCACTGCTGACCATGGATCTCCGCTGTTAGAATGCATTAGTGAGATTCTGTGTAATATTTCGGAGTTGCTGGAGTGGAGCAGTGAAAGCCTGTAGTGTCTTCCAGACCTTACGATGCACAGTAGTTGTTTTTTTTGGATCTGCTATTTGTGATAGCATCAGGTAGAGCCATAGCCCATCCATGCAAGGACTGCGAAAGTCTTCTCCCACGCGGCTTTGCCAGTCCCGACCTGCGGCAGACCTGT
>NW_009627459.1:20221-23986 GCF_000690535.1 Cariama cristata | reverse complement strand
GCAGGCCGTGTGTTGCTGAACCGGCCTTTTCCAGACACAGAGAGACGCGGTCTTGCTAAATGAGGTGGTAAACGTGAAATTCAATCGTATACCCAAGGTGTTTAGGCCGAATTCTTGGGCGCTTCTTGCTTTGGACTCCTGCCAGGTGTAGGAGGCTGTTGAATCAATCCGCCTAGTCTCGCTGTGCTCCGGTGAAGGCACAGAAACCTTAATGTTTAGCAGATACCGTTTCTGGGAACTTTTGTTCCCATAAAGCACATCTTTATTTTATTTTTCTTGCTCCCCTGTAATTTAGGGCATCTGTAGATATTACAGATCTAATGTTAATAGAAATGTTCCCATGGTGATTATTCATTTTTATTTCAATATGTTTTTATGTTTAATCTGCAGACCCCTTGTTAAGTCAGATTATCATAATAGAAAATGATGTGACTTTGTGTTTTATAGTCAAAAGAAGTTAATTCCCTGCCATGGAATGAAATTCCCTGCCATGGACTGATTGCAGTCTTGGGAGTGGTGTCTTTGGGTGCTGAACCTTCGAGTCTGGATAGAGTTACATCACTGAAGTAAACTGAAAATCACTGAACTAATCATTGAGGTCCCTGTATGACTGGTTATTCTGGGGAACCATGTTGTGAGAAAAGGCAGAGATCGTGGATATTGGACTGGATCATCCATGGATCTACCCTGATCGATGCTGCCTGCATGTACGCAGTCGGTCCTCGGTCAGTAGGTGCTGACTTGGGGGGAGGTAAGGCTGTAGAAAACGGCCGTGACTTGTGTAATCATAGAGATTGGATTTTGGAAATGTGTGGCAAACAGCCCTGGTGCAAGGCGTGCTTTCACTTAATAGTATTGGCCTCTAATTAAGAGAGACCAGCCCTTCTCCGAGATGCTGGGTTTCGAGAAACCACTGTCGGATTTTGGTAAGACCAACTCTGTGTCGTTGGCCAGCCACTTACTTGTTGAGGTCTTTCTGTGCCTGAGGTAGAGAGGTGCTTTGGCAGGGCACCTCTCACCAAGTGGTGAGAACTGCACGTCTTCCCTTCTGAAGCTTGAGATGGGTCCAGAGGACTTAGTGGAATGCTTTCCTAAAAAAATAAAAATTAAAAAAAAGCAAGATCTTATCTGTTTTGTCATGCATGGTGTTTTTCATTGCACTCTCTCCATGAACAGATAGTCTATGCGGAGCGGCCTCTAACTGACAACAACAGATCTTTGGCCTCCTATGGCTTGAAAGATGGGGACGTGGTGATTTTGCGACAGAAAGAGACCGTAGAACCGCGGCCCTCCATCCGTTTCCCAGGTGAGAAAGGATTGGTGCTAGTCACTGAGTGTGCAAAGATCTCGATATTCATCAAACACCAACTCCGTCTCTTCTCGGTCTCCTTTAGTACCTCGCTAGGCAAAACACTTAGGGAGGGAGGGCGGCTAGGGATGAGGCAGACGGCTTTTAAAACTAGCTAAAGGGCTTGTTATTTAATGTGGGGGGTTTTTTATTCCGAGGAAGTGAATACCATTTTACTGTTCTTTTGGGGAAATACAGAGAAAGCGAGGAAGGTAGCTGGTTCAGCACAGCTTTTTGTAAAGGCATGTGAATTTCCATACGACTGCTGGTTCCCTTCCCGCTTGGTGTAATGGCGCAATAAAATGCGGTCTGTGCGGCTCAGACACATTAAAAGGCTGTATCGATGTGCGCTCTGAATCTGAACTGTGACAAATACCCAGAGAAGCTGCATCTTAACAAACCCAGTTACGCAGTCGTGGATACATGCAGAAGACTCCTCCAAAAACATCTGAGTGGAGCCCTGCTCCTCTGTCCTGCCTTCTGCAGCGATTCCTAGCAAATCCCTGTCATAAAATGTCACTGGAAAAGAAGGTACTGCTGGCTGAGAAGGGCGTGGGAGCATTGCTTGAGGTCTTCATCCTCCTGCCTCAGCTGGAGGATGGGTACCTGCAATGCAGGTCTGCAGAAATGTTACTTCTTTTTTTTTTTTCTCCCCCTCTGCTTTTTTTTAATCTGAGAGATTCAGAAGTGCCTTAGAGACTCTGGGTTTAGCCTTGCGATCCCTCCGTGTGATATTCACGTTTGTGAAGCTGGAAATAACTAGTCTGCGATTCAGTAAGTGCATTTCAGGGGATAAAAAAGTGGGCCAGATAGAAGGCTAGACCGGTTACATAAATACGTGCTAGCATTCCTAACCCAGTAACCTGAGTACGTGGCCGTGCTTCCGTCACAAATTGCTGTTCACAGATTCTGGTCTAATACTGTAGCATTAAGAGCAGCTCATCCTTCCCGCATTTTTTTCCACTCTGTTTTTCAAGCGGAATTGTAAACGTGAAGTGCCAATGCCTCTGACCTTTTTTTTCCCCTCAAGGTCTGCCACGGATAGACTTCAGCAGCATCGCGGTTCCTGGGACATCCACTCAGCAGCATCAGCCACCAGCACAGCGTCTTCGCCCGTCGCCTCCCGATGCACCTTCGTTCCCTCAGGGTTTGGACAATCCGGCACTGCTACGGGAGATGTTGCTTGCGAATCCCCACGAGCTGTCCCTGCTGAAGGAGCGCAATCCGCCCTTGGCAGAGGCGTTGCTCAGTGGAGACCTCGGTAAGTTGGGTTTTTAACTGGCAGGAGGCGGTTTTAAATCTGTTTGAGCTCATTTCTAATAAAAGGCAGCCACAGATTTTTAACTGCTGGGATGTTCACTGCCAACTCATTGATGATGCTGTTAAAAGGTGCCAGTTAGTACTCAAGACAGAGTTCCTCTCCTTCTAACAAGACCGTTTCTGGTGAGTTGGGCGTATTTCTCCTGCTTGGCTCCTTTAATATCCTCTATCCCCTACTTTGAAATATCAGATGCACAGATAAGTCGAGTTTCTGTGAACGCAAGTGGCTCAGCTCCCGATTTTTGTGCGAAGACTCCCTGAATGCATGTTTTCCAATAATGGTGTTGCGTTTTCTGCATCCCAGGGCCCACGGAGACCTCTGTAGAGAGCAGTATGCTATGAAACCAACTCTGTCCATAATGGTTAGCTGCTATGGAAGCGGACATCAGAAAGGGGGAGGAAAAGGAACAAGCAATTAGTGTCTTTAGGAAGCTTTTCCAGTAGAAATAGTCATAAATGTTTGTCTGTTAATCTTGAAGGTATTCACATAGTTTGGGCACAGTTGAAGCCTAGCACCATGTCCTTCACTTCCTCTGCATTTGAGTAGCTGATGTTGGTCCCTCATTCTCCATGTGATGAAAGCTTTGAACTCTAGTGTCCTTTCAGCATGAAAAGAGAGTGGTGTTTTGGGCATCACCAGGTGTGCTTCTAAACCTCTGCAAGATGTTTAGTTAGGAAGAAAATCCTGTTGAGTTTGGGGAAATGAATGAAGAGAAGGAGCTTCTAGCAGGAGACTTTCCATTTTCAAGGTTACATCCTAGTGATGTCTCTCTGTCAAAGGAAGCTAGAAAGGAACTTGCATGGGTATTGTCAGCCTATTTAATTTTTTAATTCTGACTTCAGTGCATATCCAGAGTTAAAACCATGTCCTGTGCGCTCTCAAGCTTCCTCACGCTTCTTGCAAGCGCTGCGTCCATAGTGCAGGAGTTTTTCTCATCACCTTGAGAAGATGCGCTGCTCTTGGCATAGAAAACAAGAGGTTAAGCCCAAGACGCCTAGAATTGGCTCATCTGCTGCTCTGTCCTGTCTTGTTGTGCACGTTAAACTTTGAATTGGATGCACATTTGTAGTCCCAAATCGCTGCAATGGGCTGTCAG
>NW_009627459.1:8906-20190 GCF_000690535.1 Cariama cristata | reverse complement strand
AGGAAGTGGTTTGATGTGGTTGTGCTTTCGTCGTTCTGTACTGCTACTGTCGGTATTTGGGCACAGATCCAGTTCAGCTCTGGCTCTGATGCCCAAATACACACATAGATACGTGCCATGTGACTCTGCTGGATGCACCGCAAGCACTTTAGAAGGCACCTGCTATACAGAAGCCTAATTTAAAAAACAAACAAAGAAGAAAGCATACCCAATGTCTTCCTGAACATGTAACAGCCTTTGAGCCAGAGAGCTTCTTCATGGGAACTGCATTTCTGGAAGCAAACCCACAACCTTCTGTGTTTACAGAACTTCATTTATTGCCAAGTCCTTTTGGGAATGTACGTGATCACATCCAAGTAGTAAAAAAGGCAGAGGCCATCCAAAAAGCGTGGATCTAAAAGCTGTTCTTAAAACGTGCAGCTAGACTTTGTGAAGCAGGAGTCTCGCCTAGGACCTCTTGATTTCAGTGGCAGGCATTCAGGTTTAGGGATTATAATGTCTCTGTCTTTGCCTGTGTTGCTTGGGTTTAAAGTAAGTTTTGTTGTTAGCCTTTTTATGGCTTACAACTTTGCATTTGCTCTTTGCTGGATGTACAGGCTGTTATTTTACCAGGGATTGCTGAGTGTAAAACATGATAGATTTGGCAAGCTGTTCTTTTAGATGGGCCATCTTACTGCGAGCTATGAAACCTCGCTTCTATCTCTGAAGCTTTTTAAAAATGCACATGCACTCAAGTTTCATTTGAATTGGGCAAGTTCTGTAGTCCTGATTTCTGCTTTGGGTCTCATTTATCTGCTGGTTTTGCAGCTGGTTTCTTTGGAGTGTTGTGTAGGTAATTCTTGCTGCAATAGAAGAATGAATTCCTGGTTTAATGGCAGCTCTTTGTTTTAAATATTGTTGTCTTCATGTTTTTTCCATTTTTCTTCCATATAAAAATGTATGTGCAGGGAAATTGAGTTTGATTATGCTGAGTTTGGGTAGCGGACACAAAGAGAAAGAGCTCTGTCCAGTTGCTTTTCATCTCGGTGGGTTCCCAAGTTTGCCACTGATCCGTTGAGCTCTATCCATGCTGCCTTCAGGGGAAGCCTTTTTTGCATGTGCTGCTGAGTCTACCCCTGAGTGCATGCTGGCATAAAAAGAAGAGTTTACTGTGCCAGAACTTGATTTGTAAGAGTAATTTCCAGTAAAAAGCATTTCTGTATCTCCTTGTTGCTGCAGAGAAATTCACCAGGGTGTTGCTGGAGCAACAGCAGGACCGAGCCCGGCGGGAGCAGGAGAGGATCCGACTCTATTCAGCTGACCCTTTTGATCTCGAGGCACAGGCCAAGATAGAAGAAGACATAAGGTAGCAAACCAAAGTCGCTTGCAGGCTTTGGAGGTCTTCTCAGTGCTTTTTTTTCCACAGGGTGCTTCCATTCATGGTGCTTCTTCCTTGGAGGATGCAAGGAATGTGTTTAGATCCTACCTTAAGACACACATTTGCTTGCAGGGTGATGCTGTGAGCCACCTTTGCACGTGGGAAGGTTGGGATTCGGGTACATGTAGACACACCCCATCTTTTAGACGTATGCAGTTGAGCACAGATCATGAGGTGGCAGCACCGCTGTCCATGCGTGTGATGTCCTAGAGCTGTCTAAGCTGGTCCATTCTGAAAGAGGAGCACTTGTGGAAGGCACTTAGCCGAGATCCTCTTGAGAGGTGGCACTTGGGTGCTTTGGGCTTGTTTTGAACTGGAGAGCTGGGCCTGTGCTAGGCTCTAAGCTGCGCTCTCTGCACAGCAGCATGGCATCATTTCTCCCAGCTGCCTTCGAGATTTGGTTGCGCGTACTGCTCATTGTTTTGTCTCTCTGGCTAATTCCAGGCTCTGAACATCACTGCTGTCAGAAGAGATGTTCTGTAGAAATATGTTCCACTCATCAGCGCTCGCTCCCTCTTGCTGTCTTCCAAATGTAATTGCATTGGGCTGAGGCTTGATTTCTTAAATTGAGTGATAAATCCTTGAGTCAGAACATGACTGGTGTTTTTTTCCCCAATAAAGAAATATCTTTCTGATACAGGCTCATAGTTGGTCATAACCAAAATTCATTTGTGATAAGAGTCATTCTTGCGTTACGACTGACAAGGTGTTGGTGCCAGATAAATGCTTAGCTTAGCAATGGAGAAAAATATACATTTGTAGATCGCGGAACATTCCTCAGAGGCACAGGAACGCTTTCCTTCCTCCATAGATGAGGTGACAGATAAAGGTGATGTGCCCAGGGCTGTGCAGCTGTTAGGGAACAGTTTGGGCATCTAGTAGTCCCCAGACTTCACACCCCACTTAGTTTCTCTGAACTCTTTGCTTAATTAGATACGCTGTGCCCAAGATTGGTTGGAAGCTATTGCAAGCACCGTATTTTTTGAGACACGTCTCTGTCCTTCAAGTGGAAAGAGAGTCAAGCACAGAGAAAACGGAATAATAGATTTGAGAAGAAAAGTGAAACTGAAGATTAACCACTGCTTATCCGATTTAAGCTTAAATAATAAAAGACAGGACAATGTGTGGCTCTTTGTTTCACGAGTATATGAAGCGGGACAGACTGGCAGTAGGGTAGCAGGGCGAGCCAGGTCTCAGATGCTGTTAGCTGTTTTCCTCCCCCACCAAGAACCCACATCTACCCACCTTGTTGTGGGAAGGCTACCACAGTACAGGAGATGGGTAAGAGAGGAGCTTGGGTTTTTTCCCCCTTCCCCTTCTGAGCAGGAAAAATGAAATGGCATCAAAATTGGAAGCCCTTTTCCCTTTTTGGTAGATAAAGTTATTTCGGATGCAGTCGCTACTGATACCCATCACTTCCAGGATTACTGTAGGGGCTGTGATGGGCTTCTTGAAGAGCATTTCTTCAGTAGGCTTGAATTTGCACTAACGGCTTGTGCTTACGGTGGTGTTCTCACTATGGTTTTGCTCACTCCCCTGCCTTCCTGTGCCTGGAAAAGGAAAGATACCAGGGAAACGTTGGACGACTTTAATGTTCAGCTGCTGTGTGGGATTCCAGTGTTGTAGCTACTGGCAACATCTTCATCGTGTGCCCATAACGCTTTAATTTTAGAGTGACTAATAAATACGCAGGTTTTTCGCTCACAAGTTCTCCAGGTTAACTCTGTGCTGACAGGTTTCTGTTGCAAACAGAAGGTCGTCAGGAGCTGTAGAGTGAGTTAGGCAAGGTGTTGGAAGGAGCAGTTTTCGTGGCTGCTGGGGAGCGACTTGGTGTCTCTGGATTAAGCCAAGATCATTACTAGCAATCCCTCTGCTAAAAAGCCTACATTTAGCTAATGAAGCAGTCTTTGTTGTGGTTCAAAGATGCTGTTTGTAAGGTGGGCTGCAGCAGGTGGGATTACCAGGTTGGTTTGTAAGTCAGAGGGATGCTTATAAGGTTTGGCTGATGAAAGGTCTGATTTTTCTCTCCTCCATTAAATTCAGGCAACAAAACATTGAAGAAAATATGACGATAGCAATGGAAGAGGCCCCCGAGAGCTTTGGGCAGGTGGTGATGCTGTATATTAACTGCAAAGTCAACGGACATCCAGTGAAAGCCTTTGTTGACTCAGGTGATTTGCCCCCGTTTTTGTCTCTTTCTCTGCACTCTCCTTTCCCTCACTGAGGCAGACTGTAAATGCTACAGAAGTTTTGCCCAAAAATTCTGTAATAAAACACTGCGTTACGAGATCTTGAAGTGCCTAATTAAAACCTGAGAGCAGCCTGGGCATTGTTTAAGTGAAACAGAGCAAACTGTTGTGAGAAGCAGTGCACATGAGTGTTTGAACACCCCAGATCAAGGCCCCTGTGAGAATTTCTGGGGCTCCGATGCCACGCGTGTGTCTTATCTCATTTTACAGATGGGGGGATTTCGTATGCCTTTAATGCAGTGCTTCCCATCCACAGCCTTAAAGGAAAAGTACTTGGGGTTATTCCAGTTCTACAGTAATATGTACTTCACTGTCGGTGCTGATCTGCCTGTCTACAGTCATTTCACTGCAGTGGGATTCACAGGAAGCCTGTATGCTCTGATGCAGTTGCCTGATGCAGGCGGGTTGGTTTTCTTGCTGCTGAGTGCAAGATCTTAAGCCCTTCCAGGAGAGAATTTTGATTTGTGATGAGCTGTCAGGATTTAACACAAATTCTGTTGCTGGTAGGTGCCCAGATGACCATCATGAGCCAAGCTTGTGCTGAGAGGTGCAACATAATGAGGCTGGTAGATCGGCGGTGGGCCGGCATTGCTAAAGGTGTAGGGACGCAGAAAATAATTGGTAGAGTGCACTTAGGTAAGTACTGGTGTTCTTCTCGGGGCAGCTTTAGTGGCAGTTCGACTGCATTTCCTGCAATCTTGGGACTGAGGAGTATCTGGTTTAATGCTATAATTGTTAGAAACTCCCACAGAGTAAAATGAAAGTGCATCTGCAATATGTTCGTTTGTCTCGGGCCGAGTACTCTGGAGTACTGTACGGTGGAGTGTTTCATATTCCTTTGGGAAGAGAAGGCTGTCTGTGCTCTTAGGTTTTCTGGATGAGAGAAGATTGTCCTTATTGTCTGAAAAATCAATTCCCTTCACTGTTGTTGCTTCCCAGACTTGTGCTCTAATGAGCTGTACATGGCCCCTTGAGCTTGGAGGGTTAGATAAGCAGTGCTTACGGCTTTAGAGCAGGTCAGCTTTTAAAATAATTAACTTCTTGAGATGAAGGCAGGCCTGGTAGTCCCTGGGGCTTGCACAGGGCTCGACTTTCTGTGACCAAAACAGTACGTCAGAGCTCTGGTTTCAGATTTGCCCTGCAGGTTTGTGCAGACCTTTCCCAGGAGATGGAAGAACAGAAAGTAGATTTGTTGCATTGTATAGCGTTGCAAGGCGGTAACTTCTTTCTCTTGCGTTTCAGCTCAGGTCCAGATTGAAGGGGATTTCTTGGCGTGCTCCTTCTCAATCCTTGAAGAGCAGCCCATGGACATGCTTCTAGGACTGGATATGCTTAAGAGGCACCAGGTATCAAAACCTCTTTTGAAACAGTTACTGGCTCTTCCAGTTTAAGTGCTAAGTGCAACATAAATGCCTTGCCTGTGAATTTATTAGGATTTTTCTGGGGAGAGTTGGTGGTGGATTACCTTCTAGCCAGTTATGAAAGAAGTACATATGCTACATACATCATGGACAGCTATAGAGTGTCTGGCTGGTCCCTGGTTTTTTGCTGTGGTCAAAGATGCTCAGAGGTTTCCAACTGAATGATTTATTACAAATCAAGTCATACAGGGCCCTTTGCTTATAGCTGATGCTCTTGGCCCACGCTTAGCTGCTCGGAGCGGTTCCCATTGAAAATGGGTTGTTTAACCTTGTTTCTCCTTTTTCTCTGGGAATGGACTGGCTCTTTCGCAGGCCCCTGATGTCTCGATGCTCTTTCACAGTGTTCGATTGATCTCAAGAAGAATGTACTAGTGATCGGCACGACTGGCTCGCAGACCACTTTCCTCCCAGAGGGCGAGCTCCCAGAGTGTGCCCGGCTGGCTTACGGGGCCGGGCGGGAAGATGTGCGGCCGGAGGAGATTGCAGACCAGGAACTAGCAGAAGCAATACAGAAGTCCGTAGAGGAAGCAGGTACCAGGAGGAGCCCAGTGAAATGTTAATCTGCATAGTGTTCTTGCTGCGTATTAGGATGTCTGTCAGCAGTCCCCCTTCGCAGCTCGTAGGCGATACGGTCTAATGCAGCATCAGCAAGTAAATGGTGGAGAGAAAGGGGCTTTATTCTTGCTCGTGGCCTCTAACTGCACTTCTCCCTTCCTTCCTGTACGACAAAACCTGTCGGCATGAAGGCAGTCGGGGGTGCTTGCTGTTTAATTTGTGCTCTCCTCGCAACCGCCTACCTGCTCTGGTTTCTTGGCCTTCAAAGGTGTGGAGATACATGGTTGTCTCTGGCACTCATTCAGCTGGGTTGAGTTGTAGTGCCTAGTCAGGGGCATGGTTCAGTTGTGTGATATTTTAGCAGCCTTGTGTAAGGACAGCTTTGTGGAGGCTTCCGCAAATCCTGTTCTTAATAGCTGCAGCATATAAAAATAGAGGAGCTGTAGCAGTAAGTGCAAATCTCTGGACAAAGGTTCATGACAATTTTTAGAAATAGTACTGTTTCAGCATTTTATCCTTAGAATGGCGTTTGTGCCCTTGGAAGGTGAATTGCTTCTCTTCCTGAAGGTTACTGTTGCTCTAAATTTCAAAAGAAGCAGCTGAACGCATGTCTTAATGTCTATCATCAGCCTTAAATGTGATCTGCAAAGAGAATTTTCACCTTCACCATAGTTTTGTTCCCTGTGCCTCTGGAATCCCTAAGCCGCACAAATGCGGACTGACTGGGCTATGGAAGATTTTGGTACCTGCAAAATTTAGTTAAGTGGAGATGCCAGACTAGCTGAAAGCTGAGCTAACCTGTCTGAAACAGATTTTCTGTTTAACTCCTCCCTTAACTTCAGCATATGCTTTTGACTAAAGGCAAGCTTCGTTATTTTTTTCCTTGCTATTACAGTGAAGCTGTGAATACCTCACAAAGTGTATTCCTTAGGCCTTTTCCAAAACTTTTAAAGATAACATGATTATGGATATAGACATAGATAAAGATTTTACATGCAAGTGTTTTAAAGAGACTTTTGAGTTTTACTTTTTCCTCTGAAAGCATGCAGTAAGTTTCTGCTTCCCCCACCATGCAGAACTCTTTGCTGAGTCATGTTTAAGCTGATAAAGCTGATTTCTTCAACATTTTTATTGCTAATTTTTTAAGACTCTAGCATGTTCCTGTTTAAAATTGAAGTGCGATAGCCAAATTTAACTCTCTGTCTATTATATAACCAGTTGTAACTTACTGATGTTTTCTTTAACACTTCCCGATTGCTGCCTGATATTCCAAAGAGTAAGCAGTGACTTTCTTGCAAATAACAAAGTTGTTTACATTAAGGGGAGCATGGGACCGCACTTATTGGTCCCTTTGACCAATTTTCTTCCATTCTAAGAATGTAAGTTTTCCGGAGATGCAAAAACCTCGAGAGGAAGGCCTGGCTTTAACGAATCAGCAAGAAATGGTTTACATGTTTGATTTTTAAAGCCAACTTGAATGCTTATTAACTTAAGTCGCAGCAAGTAGAGAGAAACACAAACATAGATTTGACCCTGCCCCTGTCAGGTTTTGCCACCGCTAGAGGTCAAATTCAGTAGCTTGGGCTCACGTCTCTTCACATAACCTGGCACAGAAAATGTGCCGATGTAAATATTAGTTCTTTTCCTGTTAAAACTTTGAGCTTGATGAAGCCTGGGTTGGTTGTTGCAATATCTCTCCATTTTGGATGAGACTTTGCAGACATCATAGTTGGCTGGACTTAGTTCTCTGCTGAAAGGGTCAAATAAGAAACAAACCTTGGCCCAAAATATACGAGTCTTTACAATAAAAGCATTTCAGTTGAGTGCTTTAAAATGAAAAGTTCCTTAAAAATTACTTAAATCAAAGCTGCTTATGTACCAACACAGTTCTAAAGACCACGTGGCTTTGTTCAGACTAATCAGCAGTCTGCCGTTTTCCATTGATGCTGAGCCCGAGAGGAATGTAAAAGATTTATGAGAATAGGAAATCCATTTTGTGTGTTCACCTAATGCTTGTAGAACACTCGTGCGCAAAACTAAGGTAGGTCTTGTTTAGGTTGACTGTGTGTAAGTCTTCGACATATTCCAAGCCTCTGGCCTACCGGCTTTTGTTGGCTACATCCTCAGATGTCAGAATGTTAATGTATACTGTCTTCCTGTCTTCCAAAACTATTAGCTGCTGCTAGATGGTACCAGGAAAACCAAGTGAAAGAACAGGAAACTGGAGAGGGAGAAAGAGAGAACGCAGTGCAGCACCAAGGAAGCTCAGCTCCCCGCAAGGCCTGTCTTCTGTCATAACAGCTTGAATTTTTGCTGCCTTCTGGTAGATGGTACAACAGAAATCACTGCCTACATCTGTGGGCTATTAAAGTTCTCATTTTGAATGCACCTGGATTATTCTTGAGCTTTATTTAATCCCCCGAAGCCCACTTTAGCAAGCCTCATGATTTCTGTCAGCTAACTTGCTGGTATTTCAACACCTATGGCAAGGCAGCTGAGGTGGTAGTGGAGTCCTGGTATGTTTTACTGTGGTCTAGATCCTCTGCGTCTGCCTCATTTATGTCTGCGAGCTTGCTCTTTTCTGCCAATACGCAGTATTTTCCCCACCACTGCCATTGATAACAATTCTGTGATTATGGGGATTTACAAAACCAGCAGCAAAACTACAGTGGCTTTAGGAGGAAGTGTGTTGAGGTACTTTACCCCATATACAGCTTTTCATCCAGCCAGCCTCGCTATAAGAAAGGCACTGCCACCACAAACGCAACTCAGGCTTTTCCTGATACGGAGAGGAATTTATCCCTGATGGTGCAGTTTGTGGAGAAGAGTTTGTTCCCGGTGTTAGCTGGATCAATATCCTTGATGGGCTGGGATTCAGCTCCTGTAGATACCCCAGGAAGAGGACAATAGTGGGTCTCGGAAGGACGACACTGAGGAGTGCTTGGCAGAATACCAGCTACTTCTGCTGTCTAAATGACTGCAAATCCCTGATGTGTTTGACTGATCAGACCCTTATTACTGATCCACTGAGTCAAAAGAGAGTTCTGCTTCCTTTCTAAAAGACTGGCTTGGGAGCAGAGAGCATGAACATAATCCTACTGCGTAGAAACAGGAAAAGATCCCTCTGGTTTTCATCTGTATCCTGTGTCACAAGCCTCTTTGCCACCCTTGTGAAAGATGAGCAGTCTGAAAATCTGCAGGATAATTCTGGCTTTTTAATACTTTAGCATCACCAAGTTGTTGTAGCTGCATTAAGACCAGATGTGCAACCAACAGAAGGGATTGCTCTGTACAACGGCTGCTGTATTTTATACCAGAGCGTATCGATCAGAGGTGTGGTATTGCAGCACGTACTGCACCATTTTTATTTAATGGAGAGTAAAAGAAACAAGTAGCTGAGGTGAAAAAGGCAGATTTCTTCCATGTTGTGGAACTTAAAGGAAATCCTGGCTGTATATGTGAGCATGGTTAGCTGTCCCCCAGTACACCTGGGTATCTGTAAAAAGAGAGAGACTTAAGGGAAAACAGTGGTATATGTTTAAGACCACTGAGTTCGGAGGTCTCTGGGAAGGGAAAGGGAACTAATGCAACAAATCATGCAGCAGAAAATCTGGATATCCGACACTGGACAGGGTAGGTCTTTAAAGGAAGAACAGGCGCTCTTACAGCAAAGGTCATAGTAGTGATTTAACGAGAGCATGAGAGCTGATACATTAGCAAGATTAGACTGTTCGCAAGATAAGTTTACTTATTTAATCTCTCCTGATAACTAGAGCCAGTGTTTGGTGCTACTGATAGAGATCTGCAAGTCATCCGTTCTCCATGTGGAGAAGGAGACAGTAAGCTGGGTTTGACTTCTGGCTGGCTCTTCCCTTGCTTTGCTTTTCCCAGCCTCAGGCAGCAGTTCCTTTTGGGGATTTCTGCCTTTCACCCTAGGATCTTTACGCTCCCTTCTGCAGTGAGCTGGTGTTTGCTCACCTTCTCTTGCCTGTGATGGTGCTGCTGGGAACACAGTCCAAGAATTGTGTGGCCATCTCAGTTCTCATTTCCCTGCAACGTGCCTCCTGAATATCTTCAGCCGTACAGAGGACAAACCAGTACGGTGCTAGACTTGTGCCTTGTGCCGCACATATTTTATCAAGTGTGTAGTATCACCCACAGGCCACTCTGCAGCATAGATAGTACAGAACACCCTTTAAATTGTTCTCCAGCAGAGTTATTTTTGACTTGACCTAACAAATTTCCCCGGGGGGACTCCTTCTGCCTGCACACTGTCTTGATGGACAGTCGGGAGGGGAGCCACGAGGTCGCAGGACTAAAGCCATGCATGTGGTGTGCTCTGAATGCTAACCCGAGTTTGGTGTGTTTGTTTCCTAATCCAAACAGAACGTCAGAAGCCTTGATGCATGTAGTGTGTGTTTACTGCAGCTGGAGTGGGCCACAGACCAGGTATTTATAGCCATTGGTTTGTAAGTTTTCACTACTACAGTGGAAACAGTGGTTCTCCTGTGTCCTAACTACTTCCTTTCTTTCTGTCTTCTGTTAGAGAATAGTGACAAAGAAACTACCTCACTGGAAATGCCCTCATTACCAGCTTCTGATGGGTTTCAAAATCCAGTCCAGTCTTCAGGACTAAATTCCAAGATCTGTAATCCCACAAATCAATTACTTGATCGTTCTGTCTCTGCCCCTGCTTCAATTTGCTCATCCGAATCTAACCTCGCAGAGCCCACTGATCCTAGAGCTGTCAAGTCTTTTGAGTCTTCAACTGAATGCCAGATAACCCCAGAAAAAGAACATCCTCTCTTATTACAGCATCTCTCCAATAACGCTTCCATGGCAAATAACGACCCTTCTCCCCAGACAGGGGAGGTAACCTGTTGCAATCCAGCTTGCCTTTCACAGAAGACACTCAAAGAAACATACGTTGCTGACAGTCTAAAGGAATGTAACGCTAAAGAACAAGACCACGGTCAGGAACATCCTTTGGAAGTGACAAAAGAAAATAGTTTGGCTGACACTGCTGCTAAGCACGGGCAAAATAAAGATGTCTGTCTGTCTTCAGAACAGGCAGACCAGGAGCAAAAGCATGAGCTTCCCATAGACCATCAGACCTGCAAAGAACCAGAAAAGGAACATCTGGAGGAGCAAACTGAGACAACTGACCCAGAACCTCCTTGCCGTGTTGGTGGGGTTGAGAAACCTGTTGTGGAAGAAGCCAGCCAGCCAGAGAATCCTCCTACGGAAATGAGAGGAGATGGACTGGAGAAAGCAGGCCTTTCCTGTGTGAAAGGGAGTGTGCAAATGTCAGCCTCCTGTAGCTGTGTGCATACGGAAGCCTTCATGGAAATAGATGTAGCTGAGCAGTCTGTAACTGAAACACACAGCTCAGCAAGCGAGCAGAAGCGGCAGGCTGAGAACAGAAGTGTATCTGACCTGAACTCGGACTCCTTTTCCATGGAAGTTGAGTCGCTGAAGACTGCATCCTCCTTGAGTGAACTGGTTTCCACCAGTGATGTCCCACAGTCTAAAGGCACTAGTGAAATTCGTGCAAAGTATAATGACTTGTCTAATTTGGCAGCTGAAGACAACTGTTCCCCCTCCAGCATCCATCAGCTGGACACGGATCAAGGTAGGCCTTC
>NW_009627459.1:0-8854 GCF_000690535.1 Cariama cristata | reverse complement strand
GAATGTAAAATCCTTGGCTCTGAAGAAGTCTCTCCGCTGGAAGTGGTTCACAAAGAGCCAGCAGCACAGCAGAAGGGGCTTTCTGAAGATGAGCGGAGAGGCTCAGGTCCACCCAGCCAGGAACAGAGTTGTTCCTTCTATGAGGTGAGGTCTGAAGGTGGAAAACCAGAGGGGAAGCAGCCTTGCGATTCTGGCATAGAGAACATCAGCACTGCGCCTATCAGTCACAAGCAGTCTGCTCTCAGAGAAGGTGCTTTAGAGATTCAGAAGTTTTCAGGTAAGAGTGATTTGGTCATGGTGAATTCTGCAGCGACATCTCACCAGCAACAGAGCTCTGAGCAGGCGGAGTTTTTGGCAGAGGGTTATCAGAGTCCACCTAGTCCGGCTTTGGAGCAAAACGCATCCGTTTCCTCTACGCCTGCTTTGGATGAAGCTGCCCCTCAAGATACTCAGAGCCTGTTCACAGGAGCACCTGGAAGAAGCAGCAGTTCTGCTCCTGAAGGTCCGTGGCCCTTGGGTGGGTGTGAGGAACCACTGCTGAGCCCACCAGCTGGCTATACGGGACTTACCTCGGCTGCTTCTCCGCTGCCTGCTTTCCCTGCGGCTGATGTCGATCGGATCCTCAGCGCTGGTTTTACCACGCGGGAAGCTCTTGAGGCTTTGGAACAAGCGGATGGAAACGCAGATCTTGCTCTTCTCATTTTGCTAGCCAAGAGTATCGTTGTTCCTACGTAACTACGGAAGAGGTAGCTGACTGGGGTGTCTTTTAAAGGACGTATCTAAATTATACACCATAATATACAAGCAGAATGTTGAGCCAGATTTTTTAATTATTTGCAGCCAAAGTAACTTCTCTCTTCTGTTTCACTTGTTAGATTTGGCCTTTTAAAAGAAAGAAAATATCCTAGCATTGTGTGGACAGGATAGCTTTTAATTATGCATACTGGATTAAAATTAATGTTTTTATTTAAATATACAATTTTAGAATAAGCTCCAGTGTTACGAATAAAAAGCAGAAGCCATTGAGATCACCGCCCTGTCCGGCGCAAAGCAGATTGTGAAGTGAATTGGCCGTGCGTGCGTGTGCACAGGACAGGAGGTGCACGCCGAGTTGGGTCTGGCGCAGACGCGAAACAGCGCTTGTCCAAAAACGGACTTTGTGGATTTGTTTTAGCTCTCCTGCGCTTTGTAACTCAATGTCCATTGGTGACGCTGGTGAAACTATTATGGCAGCTACTAAAGGTATGTAGATGCCCACCGACGTGTAACACTTTGCAAGAGGAGTGAGGGGGGTTTTGGAAGCGTGCGTTTTTGTGTGTGCATGGGGAAGGGTGATGCCTATTTTTGCCAAACCCTTTTATGCTCTTGGGCCAGTGTGTTCAAGTTTACAACGTGGGGATAGAAGAAGGGAAGGGATAGAATTTGGTGCTACCAAAACTTAAGAGATGTTTTAACTTATTTGAAGATGTGCTGGTATTAATTGTAGGGGAGGGGAGGGAAAAGGAGTATTTCACTTTTTTTTTTCCTAGCCTTGCGCACATCGTGTTTTCCCCATACAAAAGACCAAGCTCAACCACTTTAAGGCAAAACCTTAATGATGAAATTGTTTAACAAACCAACCGTGTGTTATGGCTCTTAATCCCCCTCTGCCTGGGGTAGAACGAACTGTTTCAGTGGATGCATTCACTATGCACCGAGCGGGGGTGTGATCAGAAGAATGAAGAAATCTGCTTTGCACTAGTTTATCTGGACGCTTGGGGATGATCAGCCTCTCAGCTGTGGAAATGCAAACTGCGGAAAGCCTGTAGCGGCTAGTGGGGTACTCATTTCATGCCTCTTAAAGAGCGAGGGCTCCCCAATAGGGTTTATGAAACAAATGCACTGACGTGGCTTCTGTATTATAACCATCGTGGCCTTCCGGGAAGTCCCTGGTGAGTAGCCTGCCTGATGAGGACTCGCCGAGGCTGTACTGTAAGGAGCCCTTTCCAGGTGCTCTGCAACGCCCCAAAACGCTGTTGGGGCTGGGGAAGGGGAAGGGAAGTTTGGCTGAAGCATGATACCAAATTTTAAGTAGGAACTTTTACTTAGTCCCACTTGCAAATCTCAGAAGTGGCTTTGTGTCAAGTGTTCATCTCGAACTTTCTGCTTTGAGCTAAACCTGAAGTGATGGGTCAGCAGGGGCTGGAAACATGGTTTTGTTCGTGGCTTTCATTTGTTGTTATCATTGTCTCAGGCCTGTGTTCCTGGTGTTTTGTTTTCCCTGTTGCTTAGCGTATTTGCCTACGTGTGTATGCTAGGCTTTTTTTTCATGCAGTGTGGCATTTAAAAACAACACAAATCTGGTTTCATCTGTGAACTTGCAGGAGTTTCTGATGTCAGTGTGCAGTGGTTGTCAGATTTTTCTTAGATGCTTGGGCAGCCAGGAGATCCTTTAGAATAACGAAGAGCTTTCAGGCATTCCTCTTCTGTCAAATGGAGCTTTTGCATGAGCTGTGAATGTACCAGCTAGGCCTGGGGCTCCCAGACACGTTCAGCTCATATCCCACTGCTTGCGATGGCAGCAGCAGGCACTGCTCCGTGCTTATGTAGGAAGCAGTGCTTGGCTGTTTGGGAACCCCTTGCCGGAGCAGCATCGAATAATTCACGTGAGGCTCCGTTCAAAATGAGTTACTGAGGCAAGACTACAGCTTTGTGATCTTTACCGGGCAGGTGGTAAGAGTTACCCCTCCTGAAGTTTCTGGGTTTTTTTAATACTCTCCTTGCAATGAGCACCTCAAATCAGCAAAAAAAGCCCCCCCTGTAAAGGGTAACGCTTGGGCTGGTACAGGAGTACAGTGTCATCAGATCTCTCTGTAGAAGCCTTAGGAAATAAGATATGTTAGACCCATTCCCATCTGCATCTGGTTCACTACCAAAAGCAGCAACAGGAAGGAGGCTCCCAGCTCTCAGATCCAGAGCATCCTCAGTCTAAACGGCCAAATCTGCTCCCGATTCACGCCACGGGTCTCACTGAGGTGGTCCTAGGGGCAAGCCCCTGCCTGGTACGCAGATACCAGCTGCAGGCTGGCCCTCTTGGATGCACGAAAGCTGAATTTGCGCCCTTAGCCTGCAGGTTGATCTACTGCCAGCTTCTTGAAGCATCCAATGTTAGCTATTCAATCTTCTACCCTTTTCGTATTTACACTTATGTTTTTAGAAGCAATTGCTAATAGCTAGACGAAGTACTGCTGCTTTGCACCAAACTGGTTAAAGGCTCTACATTTATGGCCACATTTACTTAGACTGCATATACAGAATTTATGCTACAAAAGCTTTAGAGCATCAGCCAATTTGCTTCAATGCTCAGTTTTATTCTTTGTCAAATATAATTTTTGAAATCTGCCCTTCTGCCAAAGGTGTACCGAAGCATTTATCGATAGTGCTAGAATTTCCTGGGTAACTTTCTCTGAACTGCTAGAAACAAAGCCTGACCCCCAACTGATAAATACTTGTAAAACTATTTTATCGAGTTGGTCCAAGCCTGGTGATTTAAGTCTCTTAATTTTAGAGCCTTGCTTTGAGTGAATGGCTGCGTGCTGCTAATTAGAGAATAATTTTTTTAGGAGCAAGATTTATGTTGGAGAAAATTGGGGCACTGGTGAGTATTTAAGGTTAAAATAAAATGTAATAGAACCTGTACTTAGCGAATGCTGTCTAAAAGTTGTCTTCTGTTTTAACATGCACGTGTGTCCTCTCTGCTGTATGCACACATCCTTTGCTCAGCCTTTAGCAATCCCTTAACCGGTCTCTGTGCTTACCTGGCCTGCAAAGTGGGAATACTGCTATTTAAGCAGGGATGGCAGACTGCTGCAGCTTGTTAGCTGGAGCGGGGGATAAAGGTAACACCGAAAGCTGTTCAGGTTTCCAAGGAGCCATGTATCCTGGCCTAAAGTAAGGCTGTTCACTCTCTTCTCTCCCCCCTCCTCATTAATCACTGCTCCAATGTACTAATGTCACATCAGCTTAGTAAAATGTTGTCACTATGAAATGTCCATCTATGGAGAATAAAGCAACACTCAGAAGCTGCTTCGTAAAGATGCCAGCGGCTGTGGGGACCCTTGTGGGTCCGTACAGCTCATTTCTGGGTGTTTCCTGAAGCCACTGTGGTCACATACCTTGCTGTTGGTTTCTGAGATGTATTCTTTTCCTTAAAGATACTGAAGGAGTTTACTCAGCCTCTTGCTGAATGCATTTTCTGTACACGAGGCTCTAGGTGAGTTTAGAGGTGATGTTTAGTGAAATACCGACATCTGAAAGTTTCTGGGCACAGATAGTTCTGACAAGAGGAGGAAGTATTTCCTGGTGACGGTCCCTGGCGTGTTTACCTGCTGCTGGACAGAGCTGAGCTACTCTGCGTTATCGTGACAATCTCTGCCTTGTTGCTGCGTATGTTCAACTTTCTACGTAGACACTTGGTCTGCAGGACTGTTAACCTTGTACCTCCTAGACGTGTTCCCTTCTTTCTGTCTTTGTCTCTCCCTCTTGCTGTCTCCTTTCCTCAAAAGTAGCAATATTTAAGTGTACTAGCTGAATGCTTAACTTCCAGATAAGTTTTCTTTAAAACACTATGCCATTTACAAGTAAAAGGAGGAACAGATCCTAGAGGTTTCTTCACCAGACTTGGACTTCTTGCCAAATGGCTCCCCAGAACTCTAGCGTGAATTCCAAGAGGAGAAATCAAGAGGTATTTTTGCCTGCCTCTCTCGGAAGTCAGCTTGGGAAATGGGGTCGGTTTCATGTACATCATTCCCTTCTGAAGCGTTCAAGAGATTTCTTCCTGCACTGTGTAGAGGAGGCTTAGTCCGTGATCCAAATCCGTAGCAGTTTGGGTTACTCTTTGACTGATGCTTTTTAGCTTAAGAGTTTTACAAACTCACTTAAGGAACTTGAGGGAATCAATACTCAGGAATCCTAAAGCTGGTTGCATTTGTGTCATTTACTCTTCTGGGCTGAACATAACTGCATTGTCCTCGCAGGTGGCTGAAGGGAGGAGTGGTTGTGTCATCAGAGAATGGGATGTGGTTCTGCCCAAAGTAATACACACTTGATTCTTTTTTTGATTTATTTTTTTTTTTAAATACTGGGGGACTGTTTATCAACAAAATTGATGTGTAAAAAAAAAAAAATTTGATATTTAAAAAAATGAATAAACACTTTATAATGTTGCTTGATTGGTCTGTCTGTATTTCTGAGGTCAGCATCTTTGCACTCAAATCCTTCTCTTGCTTTTTCTTCCAAAGCCAATAGAATTTTCTTAACATAAATGCTGCCATTTTGAACATAACGAGTAGGAATCTGTGGCTAAAATGATTCCAGTTGGCAGGGCCTGAGAACAGGCAGGAGAAATTTGGGTATTTCCCTTCTACAGGGATGGGCTGTTGAATCCTTCAGGCAGGACTTGGAAGAGCATTAGAGTACAACACAAAACGTAGGACTTGGTCACAGCACTGTCTGCTGGAAAAACGAATGAGGCACTCCTGTCTCTCCTACAGAAATGCCTTATTTCCAGCTACATTAGGAGGCAGTTGGTTTTATTTTTCTGGAGCAGGAAGCTCATCTCTTGGGACATCAAAAAATTGGCATTTACATCCCTGGAAAGTTCGTGACAGATAGAAATAACTTTTTTTTGACGTCCCATTCTCTTAGTGTCATGTAATAGAACAGGTTTTGGAAAGGGGGAGTAGAGGATCTCCCTCCTCTGAAACTCGTGGCACAGTCAGCTAACCCTAAGCTGGAGCATTTGTCTCACGGAGCAGTGATTCCTTTTTCATATCTTGAAAAACAGATGCACTTTTCCTTGAGACAAGCACTGAGTTTTTGACCATTTTAAATCTCGGATATGCCAGCAAGCAGTCAGTCTTGGTACCAGATGAGCGGAGACACTCAAAAACGTGACAGGTTATGAATCGGTTGCTGTGACAAAGCATTTCTTGGACAGCGTTTTCCTGCTCACGTGCTGAGAGCATCATGTGATGCTGGTGTCACTAATATAGCTAAGTTATGTCATTAAGGCGGGTGTTAATTAGGAAGGCAAAACTGCGTTTTGCATTCTGGTCTCGGGGTGGGAAAGGGGAAGGTTTTAATGTGTGGGCTGCTACAGCCTCATTCATACATTGGCCAAAATGTTGGTTGTGATTTCTTCTGCTGGGAGATGCTTTAAGGACTAAATGCTCGGTTTGAAAACTCTTTTGAGCACTTGGGCCTTGTCCGTTTTGCTTTATGAAGATGGTTTTCTTTTGGTACTGTATACAAGTGCAGACTACCTACACCATTACGGTTGTGGTCACGTTTGGCATCGTCCCAGTCTGTCTGAATTGGGGCAATGGCACTTTTAAATCTGCAGCCCCTTACGCAGCCAAGAGAGGTTCGGACCCTATGTAATAAATGTAAAGCTTACTGCGAGTTGGTGTGCTTTCCTTGGTTATCTTTTGTGGGCGCTTCAGGAGTAGGGCAGGGGACTCCCCCCAGAGGTCTAGAGTTTAAAAAAGACAAAGGAAGGTTTTTTGAGTAGTCACATGGATTTAGAGGCCGGAGTAAGAGCAGGAGCAGGATGCAGAGAGGTGAGCGTTGCATCGTACGACTTCCTGCGCCGGAATAGCTCAGAGAATGGTCAACAGGAGAAACGTGACTGAGCCATCACTCATAAATTCCGCAGTGCCACTCACTTAGGTCCGCTGCCTCCCCTCTGCAGTCTCATGGTTTTAGCACGTGCCTGGCGTTGCTTTGCCAAGCGAACCACTTTTTGGCAGAATGGGATTTGGGAAATCCTGCTGGCCAGCCTGGCTTTTGATTCACTCCAGCCTCAGATCGATTATCTGCTCTGCCTCTTCTTTCCCTGGGGGTGAAGGACCCCCTCGGAAGCGTCATCGCTCCACTATGACATAATTGTCTCTGACAACCAAGCTTACTAATTACAAGGTGCTGTCATGATTGCCAGTAAAAGCATTGAGTCACGCAGACAAGGATGTGAGCAGTTGGTGGTTGAAATCCCTCACGACAGCAGCTGCCAAAGGAGTATGTGGTTCTCAGTCCCTTGTTTAACAAATGAAAATAGGAAACGTTTTAAAATCAACACACTTGTGCCTGGTTGTGGAAACGCAGGTGTGCTCACAGGGCTGCATGTTCGTCACGACATGCAGCTGTTTACTTACCCTGATAAGCCTGTGGTTTCTTCCTTGTTTTTTCCTAATACTAAATTTTTTCTTGCGTAAATCTATACTGCTACCTCCTGAAATGTTTCTTGTGCCTCTTTAATTTCCTTCTGGCTCACTGGCACCATTATTGAAGCGCCCTACAACTGCACGGCATGGTAAGGTATGTATCTTAGGGGGACGGTAACCTGCACTTCGTGCACTTTGCTGCAGGAGGTGAGGTACACCTCGGTGGCTCGTTCTGCCCTTCCTTGCTGTCCATTTGCGACCAACGCCTAATGGCCCCTCTCTTTGTGGGTAATGTTGCTCATGCTGACTTCGGGCTGTAAATGCCGAGCAAAGAGTTCAAAACATCCAGGAAAAAGGTAGGAGACCAGGAAGTCTGCCGTACCATGGGATTATACAGGTGTATACGCTGCATCTGGTGCCTCCAGAGCAATGGGGAATGCAAACAGATGCACTTACCTGCTGGCGGGTGCTGTAGTTAGCTTTCTTTATACCCTGAGCATGCTTTAAATCCTAAAATTCACCAGTAAAGAGTAAAATGGTGCATTTTATTCTTTAAAAGGGGCTGACTTTAGCTTGCTGGTCTCTCCAGTGACTTGTTAGGGATCAGGCTTGCATGTTTCATGCTCTAAGCATGCTACTAAGCAGTTGCGTGTGCATTTTAGTGCGGTTGTTTCCCTCTGATTTCCACCTGGTTCGGCAGGAGAGGTTTACCTTCTTCTCCAGGTGCCGAGACAAGCTCTGATCCGTGTTGGGATCTCGCTGAACGCAACCCTTCTGCCTCTCCAGCCACTGGTGGGGAGCTGAGAAAAGGAGTTTTATGGTTGGGCTTGGTTTTAACCCAAGCCCTAATGAGCTGTGCTCTCTTCCCTTCCCTGGGAGCTTCTCCCATAGTTTCCAAAGCTGTTAAACTGGCTGGGCCGTTCCTGCGACTGTAGGGAATTTTTCTTTCCCTGGCTTGTGTGCTCCGCCCAAGTCCTCGCTCAGCCCTTCCCTTCCCTTCCCTTCCCTTCCCTTCCCTTCCCTTCCCTGCCAGCAGGTTATTTACAGAGGAAGGGGTGGGAATGGCGCAGGGAACGCGCTCCTGAGAACTTGCTGGCTTTTCCTTTTTTAATTACTTTTACTTTCGGTTCCATTTTGTTATCAAGATTGAACGTTGCAAGGGCGATAAGGATAAGCCAGCCCCGAGCCGCATCCCCGGCGTCAGGGCCTTTCACCTGAATCTCAGGAGGGGAGTTTATTATTAATTTTATCTCTTATCTCTTTAACCTCCCCCTCCATTAAGCCTTTGCACCAACTCCTAGCTCTGCCCTGTGATGGCGAGTGGGGCTTGTATTTGGGTTTCTTAGAAGCTTTTCCCACCGACGGAGGTTTGGGCTTGAGCAACACTTACCGGCCCATTTTTGGCTCCAAGGTGCCATGCCACCAAGCGCGTGAACCTTAGCAGACGGATCCCCTATTTCAGGTTGCTGGAGCAGGACTGGAGGTAGCATTGCTGAAGCCCAAGGTGGTGGGGTGCCATGCGGACCCCCCATTTTTCCCTCACACCACTGAATATTTCTCTTTCCTTTGAGGCTGGCCCCTGCCAGCACCCCAAAGTACAGCAAAGCGGGGCCCTGGCTAGGAGGGCTGTGTGTCTGGTAGCCACCTCGCCTGGT
>NW_009627458.1:0-214 GCF_000690535.1 Cariama cristata | reverse complement strand
TACAGGCGTCCAAGGTATAGGCAGGCAAGACTATAGGCGGCTAAGCTATAGGTGGTTGGGGGTTACAGGTGGCGAAGGCTACTGGCACCTAAGCTGTAGGTGGCCAGGGCTACAGGCGGCCAAAGCTACCCGCACTTAAGCTACAGGTGGCCAGGGCTACAGGCGACCGAGGCTACCAGCGCCTAAGCTATAGGCGGGCACGGCTCCAGGGGGG
>NW_009627457.1:0-4459 GCF_000690535.1 Cariama cristata | reverse complement strand
ACTGAAGGGATACAGGAAAACACTACCTGTGCTCCTGATCGTTCAACTAATCTCCCCAGTGCCCTGAAGTCCCTTTTGATTGCCCTTAGAGTATTCTCTTCAACCTCATCGCTGCCAACCTGAAAGACTAATAGCGGGTAATAGTCAGAGGGCTGGACCAGACCAGGGAGTTTCCTGGTGACGTCTCTTACTCGGGCCCCAGGGAGGCAGCAGACTTCCCTGTGGGATGGGTCCAGCCGGCATATTGGGCCCTCTGTTCCCCTCAGAAGGGAGTCCCCTATGACAACTACTCTTCTTTGTCTTCTCTTGGGTGCAGTGTTGATATGTGGGGTTAGCTCACTTAACCTTCTTATTAGCTCACTACACTTATTAGCTCACTGTTAGCTCACTACACTTCTTATTCATTAGCAGAAAAAAAAGTGGTATGTGATGTAAACAATGATGATCATACTACCTGTAGAGAAGAACTGGATAGTGTTATTGAAGGAAAACAAAATGAGACTGCTGTTACAGAGGAAGAGAGATCCAAGTCCTGTTTACCAGCAGATGACATAATGGAGGGAGAACATGATGTCAGTTTATGCAGGTAATGTTTACAATGGAAAGCTTAGGCAAAATAAAAAATAGTTTAAAATTTTAATATTGGTTTTATTTATTCATGCTTATCATCATGTTAACTGGCACAGAATGGGCAGGATTTTGGTTTCTGAGGACTGTCCTGGGTTTTAGTAAATTGTTTTTAAATCACATTCTCAATATATTCTCTGCCCTGATGGACTGCCCTTGCAAAATTAATGTACATTAATACTAAAATCCAATCCAAAACTGCTTTCACTTTTTTTTGGAGTGTTCATAAAGACTATTGGTTTATCCTGACTCCTAATATTTCTCTCAAAGCACTGCTTGGTAATGTTTCTAAGTAGTGTTGCTATACACTTGGAATTTATATCTGCGTTTAAGAAGATGGTTTTTGTGGGAAGGAAATGTTGCTTGGACTTTATTTGTGGAGAACCTGGGTGGGAGGCAAGCTTTTTGATTCAATTTTGAGCATTGTTTTGCGAGAAAGAAAGTGAATGTTTGTTTTATTGTACTTGTTATATAAGAAAGTGGTAAATCTAAAAAGTCATTATGAAGCTGTTAGGGCTACTTCAGAATTTTGCATGTTAAGTGTTGTACTTAGCTGTATTGTACTTCTTTGTTATTTCATACAGATTCCCAGAAACTTTTATGTGCTTTAATACCTCATTGGAAGCATATGAGGGAACAGTATTTGTCTTTGAACTCGGCATAGATTGTTACAGAAGATCAGGGGGAAAAAAAGCTTCTGCATACAGTGTTTATACAGTCTGCTTTTATAAAACTATCTAGTCTGGAATAATCAGATGGGATTTTAACATCTTGTAATAACATTGCAAAAGTACAAAAGTTATTTTAAAGCTCATATCCTGCAAATATCACAAAAACTTCTGAGAATCTCTGGAACACATGTAGTTATGTAATGTCAAAATTACGTACTTTTGCTGTGTAACTTAACCTATCTGTAAACAATAATACCTTTTTTTATTAAAATGTGCTAATATAATATTTTTGTGTGCTTTTGTTAATTTCAGCTTGGAAGATAGCAGTGATGGTATACTAGAAACAGAATCTGCTAATCTGAGAACCTTAGGTATTAGAGATGATACATCACAGGAAAGCCAGATTTCAGAGTTAATGGTTTCAAAGATTAGAAGCAAAGAAAGACAATCTGAAGAAACTAGAGAAACAAAGGTATTTTTATTTTTTTATGTAGTTCTTAGTACTTAAGATCTTCCTCCTTAAAACTGTTTTTGTAAATCACAAAATGGTTTGGGTTGAAAGGGACCTCTGGAGATCATCCAGTCCAGCTCCCCTGCCAAAGCAGGGTCACCTACAGCAGGTTGCACAGGATCGTGTCCAGTTGGGTTTTGAGTATCTCCAGAGAAGATACTGGCACAACCTCTCTGGGCAGCCTGTGCCAGTGCTCTGCCGCCCTCAAAGTACCGAAGTTCGTTCTTATATTCAGATGGAACTTCCTGAGTTTCAGTTTGTGCCTGTTGCCCCTTAACCTGCCACCGGGCACCACTGAAAAGCATCTGGCCTCATCCTCTTGACACCTACTGTTAAGGTATTTATAAGCATTGAGTCTTGGTCTTCTCTTCTCCAGGCTGAGCAGACCCAGTTCCCTCAGCCTTTCTTATGAGGGAGATGCTCCAGTCCCCTCATCATCTTCTTTGCCCTCCGCTGGACTTTCTCCAGTAGTTCCTTGTCTTTCTTGAACTGGGAAGCCCAGAACTGGACACAGTACTCCAGATGTGGTCTCACCAGGGCAGAGCAGAGGGGGAGGAGAACCTCCCTCGACCTGCTGGCCACACTCTTCCTAATGCACCCCAAGATGCCATTGGCCTTCTTGGCCACGAGGGCACATTACTGGCTCATGGTCAGCTTGTTGTCCACGGGGACTACCGGGTCCTTCTCCTCTGGGCTGCTCTCTAGCAGGTCAACCCCCAGCCTGTACTGATGCATGGGATTATTCCTCCCTAGGTGCAGGAGCCTACACTTATCTTTGTTGAACTTCATTAGGTTCCTTCCCGCCCAACTCTCCAGCCTCACCAGGTCTCACTGAATTTTTGGTTGTTTTTGTGGTGTTTTTACCACAAAGTGGGAAAAAGGCAACAAACCTGAGAACATCACTGGAATTTAAATACTGTCAATTTGGCTGGCTTTAATGGGTTGTCTGTTACAATAAATTTATTCAGAGAGTGTACTGTGCATGCCTGGCTTATCTCATAGACAATCTAAACAGATGAACAGTTTAATTATTCAAAAGTGAAGCAGTACAATATCCACAGTAAAACTTTGGAGCAAGATTTTGCTGGAATATGCTTCTAGCACAGTGTTGGAAACTGATTTGAGCAGGATGAGCATTGGGTTTTTTGTGCTACCTCAGAATGGAAACCTTGTAAAAGGTGTAAAATCTTGTCCACTGCTACTGGGCTGCTATGAGGTGTTTCAGGAAAGATAAAAGAAGCTGGACCAAGATCGAATGATCTTTCTTCGGGTATGTTAATCAGGTCTAGTAGTTTAGAAATTTCCTGAGATTGTCTGGCTTCTTTAGAAGCCTTTGATGCACCTCTTACTCATGAGTTTGTCTAGCTGCTTTTTTGAATGTATCTGAACCTTCATGATGAATTGCGTACTACAGCTAGAGTTCATTCCTTTAATTATTTACTTAATCCAAAGAATGCACTTTTTTTATTATTTTAAGCCTGATGCCTGGCATTTCAATATGCACTGTACTTCCATTTGTAAGTTCTTGTTCATCTTTATGATGTTCCTGTTCATCTTCTCCAAGCTATTCTTGTTTATAATACCACTTTTTCCTCTCTCCAACAATATTGTTTTCAAGCTGAAGAGTCCTAATCTTACAGTTCTCATATAGAGAAAGTTCCATTCCTCTGATCATCCTTCTATCCTTGCATCTTTGTAATTTTTAGAACTTAATATCATACTGTTTAAAGACTTGTGCTGAGACAGAATGAATTGCTTTCTCTTGTGCTTTCTAAGATGAAGAATGATCTTACGGCTAAAGTTTGTGGTGAGAGATTAGGAAATTCTGAGTGTTAGTGTTTCCCAAATGTGACAGGCAAATTATTTGTCCTTTGGCCTTTATTTTAGATTCTGTTACCTAAAATAATGTCCTCATCTTAATGGAAAATAAGCTACTTAGGATCTTCACGAGTACTAAATGCCTGTAGTTGGAAATGTTATAGCAATGCAATCTCCTGATATTAGTTGGAATAATATTTATAAAAATCAATGAACTGAACTGGGTGATGTGCTGTGTACACCAGCCTATTACAGTGGTGCTAGTACCCTGAGTAGCTAAGGTCTCTGACTGGTTAATTATGGCTGCTTGACATGAGAAAAAGGCATAATAATCTCTAAAACTGATGATTTCAAAAGACCTTTTATGTCAGTTCTAATTCTCTTGTCCTGCTGTTGTGAATTTACTTTAAAAGTATATGAACATAATCACTGACCTAAAACTAGAAACACTCAGCTAAGCAGTGACATAAAAGTGATTATTTTAATATTATTGAAGAGGTAAATAAAGTGGAGAAATAATGGTTTTATGCAGTAGGCTTTTACCTTAATTCACTAAATAGATTCCATAAAATCTTTGCTGTAATTGTGATTAGCTTGCTATGCTGTCGATTCCGCCCCCCCCCCCCCTCATTTTTGGGGTTATGGTTCTGTCGATCCCCCCCCCCCCCCCCTAATTTTTGGGGTTATGGTCAGTGCTCTCTCGGCAAATGATTTAAATACTAAACCTGGAAAGTAATGATAGCTGATACTGCCTAAGGAGTCTTTTATCAATTTCGTCCAATTAAAAGACAAAGAAATGGGCCGACAGGAACCTCATGAACTTCAGCAAGGG
>NW_009627456.1:5412-6187 GCF_000690535.1 Cariama cristata | reverse complement strand
GAGAAGGATGGAGGATGCTCTGGCTTGGGTATCGGGGTGCAGGGCTGCACCCCACGGGAGCCAGGACAGGGGGGGGACACAGGGGAGAGACCCAAGGGTGGGCATCGCACAGGGCTGCGTGCCGAACGGGCGCTGCTCTCTAATGATTTGGGTCTCTCCAAGAATTTCCTTGAATTCCTGCAAAAAAATTCTGGATCTCTAAGTGTTATCCCGGGACTGGAGTTTAAAGCCGTGGGGTGCCGAGAGGCTGGGTCTTGGGGGTCGTTGCAGCTTTGGGGTGCAGGGGGTGGCAGGGTGGAAGCGCGGAGGTGCTGGGAGCAGGGATGTCCTGAGGGAGTCGTGGGGAAAGTCCCCGAGCCCGGCAGCCGCACGGTAGCTCTTTCCAACGTGCGATCCCATGGAAAAGGAGCCATCTGGAAAATCCAGCTGCTCTAGCGTTGTTCGGTGGTTTTTTTATTATGCAGGAAAAAAAACTATTGCAGTTTATTGCAGACACATGTCAAAGAAATGTTAAGTTATTAAACAAAAAGAAGACTTCTTTGAGAAAAAGAAGCGAATGTGACTTTTTTGGTAAAGAAGGGTGTGGATGGGGAAGGAGAGGCACTTCTCTGCCATAGGAAAGATACTGTTCCATAAAACACGTGATCACATCTCAAATATATGGTGTAATCCGCTATTATTAGGGTATTTAAGATAAAAATGAGACTGGAGCACTTAAGTGAAACTCATCTCTCTATTAGGTTCCCTTGATTTATATTTCATATTTTACTGACTA
>NW_009627456.1:1155-5400 GCF_000690535.1 Cariama cristata | reverse complement strand
GGATGTGTCCCCCCCCCCCCTTTTTTTTTTTTCACTTTTGTTTTTTTCCATGGAGTGGGTTTGTCGGGAGCTTGTTCCTTGTGTTCTTCATTAGTGGAAATGGGTTTAACCCCTCGCCTGCGAGGATTGAAGAGTCAAGAGTGGAGGAATAAAGTCCAGAAGCATTAGCGTGTGCAGCGAAAGGGAGAACAGCTGGGGCAGAGAGGGGGGCACGGAGCTGGTTGTGAAAAGGACTTTTTCTTTATTCCCCCCCTCCCCATGAAGAATTCTGTCATTTTTGGTAATTTTGATCTCTTTGAGCCATTTGGTTCTGGTTAAGCAAGACCGGGGCTGGGCTGGGTGGAAGTGCTTCTCAATATGGCATCATTTACCGTTAATATCCATCTAAAAATATCTGCGTGTGTGTTGTTTTAATAGCTCTAATTCTGGAATGTGACGATGTCATTTTTATGAGGTTAGTGTAAAAAATCTTTTTTTTTTTTATTTAAACATTTTTTTCATCCCTTCCCCAACCTCTTTCTACTTTCCAAAAGGAACGAAGGGAAAAGGGAAGATACAGACTCTCTTTGTAGATCCTCTTTCTGCCTCCTTCCTTGCAAAATTCTTGGTTTAATACCATTTTTAGGGTGGCTTTTCACTCATGGGAGATTAAAACCCCGTGCAAAGCTTTGATCCCATCCAGGTGGAAAATCCCTCGGCTATTTTTGGGCAGCGGTTCCCATGGCGGGCCGGGTGACCCCGCTCCCCCCTGCGCGGCAGGCAGCCGGCACGCCGCTTTTGGCTCCGGCAGCTGGAGCGTCCAGGCACCGCTGGGTGTAATTAAAAAGTACACCCTCGTAAAATGAAATACCTGGTAGAATAAGGTAGTTTAAAAATACCCTGGGCAAGATTTTCCATTGCACTCTTTGATTTTTTTTTGGGGGGGGAAGACTGGGGCTTGTGCTTTTAGAAAGACCTGTGGATGTCTCCATCCTCACCAAACTTTTTTGAACCTCTTGTCCTATTTCTTCCCAACTGGACCAGGCAGCGGGAGGCCTCGGAGAGGCTCAACTCGGGCAGGTTTTGAGGAGAAAAAGGTGGCTGGGCAGGGATGAGGGGTTAATGTGGGGGTTGAAGTGCGAGTCAGCCCCCCGAAGTGGGATGGGAGCCGTCGTCTCCTCTCCCTGAGCTCTTCCATCGCTTGGACCGGATGGGACCTGGTGTTCCCCGTGGGAGAAGGGGAAGTTTGTGGTGTTTGTCGTGGGGAAGGCAGCCAAAAGGTGGCCCTCCTGCCATCCTGGGACACCTCCGTCACATACAGGGATTGAGGTGTGGAGTCCCCGCAGCGTGAGTCTTTGGGGGAAGAATTAACAATAATCCCCAGGTAGGTTGGGTGGAAGCCAGGATAACGGGCTGCTTCCCCGCTGGAGGATGAGGATGAGATGCTTTTGCCTGAAGTCAAGGGGAGGGTACAGCCTTGGTTTATCCAGCAGACGGGGGGGATTTGGTGTCCCTGGGGAGAGGTGAGCATCCCCACGGGCTGGGTACCCCGAGAGCCCCCTTCTGTAGCAGAGAAACCTCTGCTGCCGCGGGGGCAGCTCAGAGCTGGTCCTGGCAGGCTGTGTGCCGTCTGCCCAGAGCCTTCGCCACGCCGGGGCTTAATGCCAGGCATGGTTTATTTAATGACACCCTCCCCATCCCAGTGCACACCTTCTAGCATCTTGCATCTCTCCCTGCAAAAACCTGGTGTGTTACGTGCCCCTGTGCAGCCTGAGGTGGTTATGGGCTGCCCCCAGCAAAGTCCGGGTCACCATCCTCTTCCTCAGCCCTGAAACGTGCCGCCGCCGCTGCTGCTCTTCAGGAGGGCAAAGCCAAACAGCATCAGCTCTTGACGTAAGTGTCTGAGACATTGCAAACTTTTTTATGGGATAATTTGCTGATCAAAGGGAGCCATCCGGGAGCATGATGAATTTGACACAACCCATTCGTTCCTAATTACGGAGAACGTGCTAATGACTCTTGAATAACACCATGCTGCAGGATACAATTTTTTTAAAAAAAAATCATTTTTTTTTTTCTCCGGTTCATAGAACCAGGAGGTGAAAGCCCATCCGCTCCTGCAGGGGAGACTTTTTTCCTTCTTCTGCTTTCACATCTCCGCAGCCCTAAAGAGAGGTCGTGAGCAACACTTTCCTTGCTCATCCCTACGGAAAGGCTTTATCTCCCCAGCACCTGGGCTGGTCCTCCTGCCTTGTGGGGTTGAGGGTAACAAATGTGGGGCTCTGCATCCCGAAATTCGGTTCTCAGGGCTCCACCTGCCTTGTGCAGCCGTGCAACAGGTTGGCAGACCCGGGCGCTGCCAGACAGAGCATCCTTCGTTTGCAGGCTGAGCTGAACTGAGGCTGAAGTGGAAATTGCTGCTGGGTGATGGGGAGGGAAGGAGGGGGCAGCTCCGGGGTGCTGGCAGAGGGGACCTTGTGTGCAATTGTAAGGCCATGTCATTTTTTTTTTTTCCTGTAAATCTTGTAATTTCGTGCTTCAGAGCACAACAAAGTGAGAGAGCCAGCAGGGAGTGAATTAAATTCCCCCCTGAGAGGCGGCCGGCGGTGGGGCTGAGCCGGCCGGGCGCTGGGAGCTCGGTGGCACCTGTGGACCAGACAGTATTTGGGTTTAGAAAGAGAGATTCTGGGAGAAGTCCTGCCTAACCCTTTGCCTGGGTTGCTGGCATGATGTCTCTTCTGTTTTCCTCCTCTTTGCTGTATTTTCCATCCCTGCTGCAGTGATTTTTGTTTGGGCTGGGGCAGGGACCTGCCTCACCAGAGCACCTCGGTGAGTTGGTCCTCACAAATACCAGAGGAATTTCACATGGTGCAGATGGAGAAACCAAATCCATACAAACCTCTGTCCAACGGACACGTGGAAAAATAGATAAAGCTCTGGCAGCCGGTGTGCGCACGTGGGGTGCAGCCAGTGGGCTGGTACCCGTCCTCGGGTGGGTGCCTTGGACCTGCCGGCTCTGCTGCATGGTGCTGAGCAGCCGTCAACTGAATTCCTCCACCCTTGGCTTTTAACTGGAATTACTGTTTTCATTTCAAAAAGTAATTAAAATATCAGACCTTGAGCTGTCATAACTGTCACATGGTTTTTGTGTTCACATTACCGATGCACATCTATTACTGTTAATAACAGGGAAATAAGATGCTCGTGGAGAAACGCATCTTGCTCCGGGGCTGCATCAGCTCTGGAGCTTGGACCACAGGCTCATGCCATCAGTGATTTCCAGCAGCAAATTGCCTTGTTTGTCCTCAAGAATTTTATTTTTTAATCGTTTGGATAAAGTGGGTTTGTAAGTTAGTGGTCATGCAGTTTTTGAGCATGCCCAGCAGCCGGCCAGGGATGCTCGGGAAGGGGCGGTGGGCATGGAGCAGCTCTGGGTGCGCCTGCGCTGGGCACGTCGGGCTTCGGCCGCTCCTGGGGGCACCCTGGGGTGCAGCCCCGGCGATTCGTCATAGGAGCATAACGTTAGGGTCCCGTCTGCTTTTGAAACTCCTGGGCTTTGGACTTTCTCAGGGCTGTTTGGTTCACGTGCGTGGTGACAAACACAGCCGGGCCGGGCAGAGGGTATCGTGTGCTGCATCTGGGGCACAGCTGTTGGGTGTGGATCCCTTGCTATGAAATGATAATGGTTTTTTAATAAAATAAGTAAGGTTGTGTCTGCTAAATCCTCTGCTCACAGCCTCCAGATTCAGCAACAACTTTAAAATTAGCTCTCGTTTTGCAAGTGCACTTCTAAGGCTTGCCCACATGCAAGGAGTAGGTCGGATGGATTTATCCACAAAGAAAAAAAAAATGTGGCACAGCTTGGACATCCTTTGCTTTAGATCTGTTGCGCTTCCCGAGCAACCCCCTGCAGAGAGGAGCACGAAATGGGACCTAAACGGCAGGCAATGCTCTGTTTAAGGGTGCCGTGGGTGCTCCTTGGTTCGCAGAGCGGAGGCGAGCGGAGCTGTGTGCTACGGTGCATCCACGCCACGGGCAATGCCACGCCGGTTTGCAGGCGGATTTGGCAGGGAGGGATGGAGGGGTGGTGCAGGGGCTGGGGGCTTTCTTCTTTATAGCTGGAAATGCAGAGAATTAACAAGCGGCCCTTTCTCGGGGCGTGCGGCCGCCTCCTGGAAGCCGGGGCGGTGATTTACGGCCGGGGTGATGACAACCGGGGGAACCCACGTGCCGCTGGCGGCACCGCCGAGCCCGGCTCTGACCCCG
>NW_009627456.1:0-1078 GCF_000690535.1 Cariama cristata | reverse complement strand
AAAAGGGAAAAAAATTCTTTAAAAGCAAAAATAAGGAGCGTACGAGGAAGCAGGTCTGGGAGCAGCAGCCAGGTACCACGGGGTGGTTTTCGTTCGGGCTTTATTCCCTCTCCTGGCTCTCAGCTCCTGAATGAAGCTCCTTTTCTTGGCTTGCACGCACGCCGGTGTTGCTCGCCCACGGCCACGCTCGCCTGTGACCGCCCGGCTCCTCTGCTGGCTCGCGTCTTGCCCCTCTCTCCTCCTTGGCTCTTTGCAGGATTTGCCTTAATTTCACCTGCTTTCTTCGGCCGCCGATGCTGCCGTGCACAGCTCGGTCACGGTTGCTTGTGCCTGCATGTGTTTCCACAAGTGGTTTTTATCGATTTATGTGGATTTCTCCCTCTTTTGCCTGTTGTGTGACTTCCCAGCAAGATGCCTTCATCCCTGCAAACAAGTTAAGGAAACCCATAGCTCTGTCTGGGCAAACACCGATAAAAACAAGCAGGTTTCATCTTCGTCACTTGTGCGAGTTGCTAAACTTCTGCATCACCATAAACCCTGTGCAGACGCGTTTCGGGGTTATTAATTCAGGGTGTAATCCTGCGCTTGGCCTGACCCAAATCTGGGCGGTGACTGGGGCTTTTTGGTGCTCCGGCGTGACAGATGTAAAATTAAATACACGCGGTAGCTTTAGCCACAAGGGATGTCAGCTGCAGCAGAAATGTAGTGGTGGATCAGTGTAAGGGTGGAGTAAATCAGCCAGGAGCCGGGCCCTCCGCCGGACCTTCGGTTGGGTGCCGGTTGTGCCCGGCCAGGGGACGGCTGTGCCGGGGCTCGGGCTTGGGGAGGCTGGGGATGACCCATGTGAGAACCTGCCAGAAGTATGAAGATGCTGGACCTGGTGACTTGCTGAAGATGGGGCAGAGGTTTTTGGAAGAGGACAGGATTGCCCCCAGGTCCCTGTGGCCCTCTGTGGCTCTAGGGGTTAGGGAGGGCAGTGGTCTGTAATGGGGTGTACTGGTCATACTGGTGTGGTGGGAGGGAGCGTCGGGGAGCACTGCCCTCCTCGTGCATCATGAATCAAACCCACGGAGAACCA
>NW_009627455.1:0-1798 GCF_000690535.1 Cariama cristata | reverse complement strand
GGCAAAGTTGGCTCGCTCCGGGAAGCCTTGGGATGGAGAAGTTGAAAGAGAAAGGGGGTTTGCAGCCCCAGGAGAAGCGGTGGTGGGGAAGTCCCCGCGCTTGTGCTGCTCGGGAGGGGAGGGAGAGCGGTGCCGTGGGGACTGGGAGAAATTCCCTCTGCAACTCCCAGCTCGCCCTCTCCGTAGCCAGCCCCGCTTTGCCCCTCGGTGACATTTATACCCTTCACTTTAATGTTCTGCTGACATACGTTCTGCATACAATAAAAACACGAGTCATTAAACAAGCTTGGAGCTTTCACCCAAGATTTTTTTGCCAACAACACATTTAAATTTCGTGTGTGAAAATCTGGCTCGAGCCTCCGTTATTGAGACTCTTCATTTAGCTAAAGATCGAGCAGTCTGCACGCTGGGCTGTTTTTTCTGTGGATATTTTTTAAAGGCACTTTGAGCAGGAAACAATTTGTCAAATGCTTGTGACTGCTTCCTTCTCTGCGGTCCAGCGTGCTCGGCCGCAGAGAGCTGATCTTCACTCAGCCTTGGAGAAGATTTTTACTCCCAGCTATCTTTCAAAAATTAAAGCATAAGAAAGAAATCACCACATTAGCATAAAAAACCCCTTCCATGCACGTTTTAACTCTAGGATGTAATCCCCTAACTATTCTTTTAATTAAAAGCAGTGAGGTATGGTCAGAGGGCTCGTACCTGCTGCCCGCAGGGACTAGGGCGGTATCCCACCGCTGTACCCTCCTTTTGCAGCTTTAGTGTTCTGCTGATGTGGTTTTGAATACGATAAACCACAAGTGATTAAAACAATATTGTTTTCATCGTCCCTAAAGTCACATCTTCTCCTAGCCTAAGCTTTTACTCGGTTTTGTCTCCCCTTGTCTCTCACCTTGCCAATGCTCACGCGTTTCTCAGCTGATCTCAGCCGTTCTTTTAGGCCAGACTAGCTGGGCTGGAAGGTTAAAATCTAAATAAGACCTTGACAGGTGCTCCCATCGTTTGCGGTGGAAGCCGTGCGGGGACAAAGCTTTGCAGATGGAGGGATGGACGAACCCAGCCAAAGCCTGGGTACGGGGGGTGTTTCTGCCCAGCCGCTCCCCCGGCTGGTACGGTGCTGGTACCAAGGGCTTTCGCAGCCCTTTGAGCTCAGGGAGCAGCTTGCTGTTAAAGTTATTTTGGTGTGGAAGGGAATTGTGTGGTCATTAACGTGAGTTTGTGCATCACCTAGTCAGAGTGTTTCACCCAGTGACTCCTGCAAGAAGCTTGAAAGTTTTAATTACCCTAATAAAGAACAGTGTTGGCTTTGACCAAGACAAATCAATAGTAGAGGTGCCCCTTCAGGTACCCTAACGTCTGTACTGTCTTGAGACAAAACTCTCGCGCCAGTGAGTGTAAAACAAAGCTATGGAAGCTGGTGGCATGCTGGTGAGGTATTTCAGCGTGCAGGTTTCTAAATTTGATTCCTTTTTTTTAAATACTTGGAAAAGACACCCATCATAGGGTCTTGGTGAAGGACCAACACTTCAATCCAATTGTCTCTCCATTGACACAAGGTTTGCTGCTTTTTGTTTCAGGTTTGGTTTCAAAACTGCAGAGCTCGCCATAAAAAACACACCCCCCAGCACACGGTGCCGCCCTCGGGAGCCCCCCCGTCCCGCATCCCTTCCTCGCTCTCTGATGACATTCACTACTCACCCTTCAGCAGCCCGGAGCGGGCTCGGATGGTGACGCTGCACGGATACATAGAAAGTAAGTGCCGGCTTGCAGGGCTCTGGCAGCGGGGGCTCGGGGACGG